>NC_083464.1:717500-740000 GCF_030014155.1 Tachysurus vachellii | reverse complement strand
TACTTTTTTGTTCTATATATTTCCATCTATCTGTCTCTCTCAGTAACACCTGTCCAGGTGTGGCAGTAGTCTTACTCATTAATTCAGTGTTAATCAAGTTTACAAAACCTCAGTGTGCCAGAGTGCAGCCAGAGGGAAGTCAAGTCTATACATGTATGAGAAAGGAAATGGAAAGACGGGTGAAAAAGAGAGACAGTGGCACACAGTTAGAGAGACATACCATGAGAGAGACAGACAGTGAGAGAGACAGACAGTGAGAGAGACAGTGGCACACAGTGAGAGAGACAGACAGTAAGAGAGACAGACAGTGAGAGAGACAGACAGTTAGAGAGACAGACAGTGAGAGAGACAGACAGTTAGAGAGATAGACAGTTAGAGAGACAGACAGTGAGAGAGACAGACAGTTAGAGAGACAGACAGTTAGAGAGACAGACAATTAGAGAGATAGACAGTGAGAGAGACAGTGGCACACAGTTAGAGAGACAGACAGTGAGAGAGACAGACACTTAGAGAGACAGACAGTGAGAGAGACAGACAGTTAGAGAGACAGACAGTGAGAGAGACAGACAGTTAGAGAGGCAGACAGTGAGAGAGACAGACAGTTAGAGAGACAGACAGTTAGAGAGACAGACAGTTAGAGAGACAGACAGTTAGAGAGACAGACAGTGACTGAAGCACTTGCTTTGATTAACTACATTTAGCAGGATACACACACTGAAAAACTGGAAGCCAGAGAGAATAAATAATAATTTCTGTGATAGATAACACACTATATATAGATGTAGGTGTGTGTTTCCTGAAACAATTATACTTCCTGTACTGAAAGTGATGAAGGGATGGAAGAGAGACAAAGAAGGAAAAGAGGAATGAATAATGTGTGCTTATTGTGAGTGTGTGTTGGGATTAGCATTCTCAGATCTAACACGCTGCACGATGATTACGGGATTATGTTTTTCCTGAAAACAGAATAGAATTAATTATTTTTACTAAAGGTTTTAGAGTATATTTACTGTCATGTTGATCAGTCAAAAATAATAATAATCCACCTTTTCTGTCTTTTACTCTATCTGTCTTTCTCCCTCTCTACAGGACATCAGGAGTGATGTAGCATGATTAGCGATCCACAGGAAATGGATGAATTCATAGAGTATGTCGTGCTTCTCATTATTATTCATTTACAATTAACACAAAATCTTATTTTAAGAATTAATATAGACTTAATTACACTACCCCCACGCTACACCCACTCCACACCCACACTACACCTAGACCACACCCACACTACCCTGCACTATACCCAGACCTCACTCACACTACCCCCACTCTACACTCACACCACACCCACACTACACCCAGACCACACCCACACTACCCACACACCACACCCACACTACCGTGCACTATACCCAGACCACACCCACACTACACCCACACCACACCCACACTACCCCGCACTATACCCAGACCACACCCACACCACACCCACACTACCCTGCACTATACCCAGAGCACACCCACACTACACCCAGACCACACCCATACAACCCCACACCACACCCAGACTACACCCACACTACACCCAGACCACACCCACACTACACCCACACTACCCACACACCACACCCGCACTACCCCGAACTATACCCAGACCACACCCACAATACCCCCAAGCTACACACACACCATACCCACACTACACCAGACCACACCCACACTACACCCAGACCACACCCACACTACATCCACATTACACCTACACCACACCCACATAACCCCAAACAACACCCAGACCACACCCACACTACACCCAGACCATACCCATACTACCTCCACACTACACCCACACTTCCCCCAAACTACACCCACACTACACCCAGACAACATCCATACTTTCCCCACACTACACCCAGACCACACCCATACTACCCCCAAACTACACCCACACTACCCCCACACTACACCCAGAACATCCCCACACTACACACAGACCACACCCATACTACCCCACACTACACCAGACCACACCCTCACTTCCCCAAACTACACCCACACTACACCCAGACCACACCCACACTACATCCAGCCCTCACCTATACTACACCCACACTACACCCAGACCACACCCACACTACCCCGCACTATACCCAGACCACACCCACACTACCCCCAAACTACACCCACACTACACCCACACTTCACCCAGACCACACCTACACTACACCCAGACCACACCCACACTACCCTGCACTATACCCAGACCACACCCACACTACCCTGCACTATACCCAGACCACACTCACACTACCCCCACACTACACCCACACCACACCCACACTACCCCCACACCACACCTACACTACCCCACACTATACCCAGACCACACATACACTACACCCAGACCACACCCATACTACCTCCACACTACACCCACACTTCCCCCAAACTACACCCACACTACACCCAGATAACACCCATACTACACCCAGACCACACCCACACTACCCCCACACTACACCCAGACCACACCTACACTACACCCACACTACCCCCACACTACACCCAGACCACACCCATACTACCTCCACACTATACCCAGACCACACCCACACCACACCCACACTACCCTGCACTATACCCAGAGCACACCCACACTACACCCAGACCACACCCATACAACCCCACACTACACCCAGACCACACCCAGACTACACCCACACTACACCCAGACCACACCCACACTACACCCACACTACCCACACACCACACCCGCACTACCCCGAACTATACCCAGACCACACCCACAATACCCCCAAGCTACACACACACCATACCCACACTACACCAGACCACACCCACACTACACCCAGACCACACCCACACTACATCCACATTACACCTACACCACACCCACATAACCCCAAACAACACCCAGACCACACCCACACTACACCCAGACCATACCCATACTACCTCCACACTACACCCACACTTCCCCCAAACTACACCCACACTACACCCAGACAACATCCATACTTTCCCCACACTACACCCAGACCACACCCATACTACCCCCAAACTACACCCACACTACCCCCACACTACACCCAGAACATCCCCACACTACACACAGACCACACCCATACTACCCCACACTACACCAGACCACACCCTCACTTCCCCAAACTACACCCACACTACACCCAGACCACACCCACACTACATCCAGCCCTCACCTATACTACACCCACACTACACCCAGACCACACCCACACTACCCCGCACTATACCCAGACCACACCCACACTACCCCCAAACTACACCCACACTACACCCACACTTCACCCAGACCACACCTACACTACACCCAGACCACACCCACACTACCCTGCACTATACCCAGACCACACCCACACTACCCTGCACTATACCCAGACCACACTCACACTACCCCCACACTACACCCACACCACACCCACACTACCCCCACACCACACCTACACTACCCCACACTATACCCAGACCACACATACACTACACCCAGACCACACCCATACTACCTCCACACTACACCCACACTTCCCCCAAACTACACCCACACTACACCCAGACAACACCCATACTACACCCAGACCACACCCACACTACCCCCACACTACACCCAGACCACACCTACACTACACCCACACTACCCCCACACTACACCCAGACCACACCCATACTACCTCCACACTACACCCAGATGACACCCACACTTCCCTCAAAGTACACCCACACTACACCCAGACCACACCCACACTACACCCACACTTCATCCAGCCCACACCTATACTACACCCACACTACACCCAGACCACACCCACACTACCCCGAACTATACCCAGACCACACCCACACTACCCCCAAACTACACCCACACTACACCCACACTTCACGCAGACCACACCCACACTACACCCAGACCACACCCACACTACACCTAGACCACATCCACACTACCCCCACACCACACCACCCCGCACTATACCCAGACCACACCCACACTACCCCCACACTACACCCAGACAACACCCACACTACACCCAGACCACACCTACACTACACCCACATTACACCCAGACCACACCCACACTACACACAGACCACACCCAAACTACACCCAGACCAGACCCACACTACACCCAGACAACACCCACACTACCCCCACCCTACACCCACACTTCACCCAGACCACACCCACACTACACCACACTATACCCAGACCACACCCACACTACACCCAGACCACACCCATACTACCTCCACACTACACCCAGACCACACCCACATGTCCCCCAACCTACACCCAGACAACACCCATACTACCCCCACACTACACCCACACTACCTCGCACTATACCCAGACCACACCCACACTACACCCACACTACACCCAGACTATCCCCACACTACACCCACACTACACCCAGACGATCCTCACACTACACCCAGACCACACCCACACTACCCACAAGCTACACGCACACAACACCCACACTTCACCCAGACCACACCCAAACGAGTGGGTTTACACATACTGAGTGTAAAAGCTCATGGGAAAACTGAGAAGGGATTTTACTGTCCAATTGCTTTAAATTACATAGAAATTCTCAGTAACCAAGGCTTTTCACTATGTGGGGCAGTTATATAATAAAAAATAGTATGCACTGCTGAGAAAATATTTAATGCCACAATTCAATAAATGGATGAACATGTATGATTCTATGAATGCAGCACATCTGGAAAATCTAGCTCTAAGACCATCTAGCTCTAGATATTTGACTGTAAATTTAGAGATTTTGAGGAAAAATCAAAAACAAATCAGTGTAGTTTAATATGTTGTGATCTGCTAAATGAGGTCTGATATGGTCTATAAATGAAACGGATGTGCATATTATGACAGGCAAACTGTTGGTGGAGCATAAAGAGTTTCAAATAACACAGTGGGAGTGGAGATACAGTCAAGTAAACATCTTTCTTTTGAGTTTTAATATTTTTGTTACTTTAATTTTACAAAAGGAGTGTTATTGATGCATAATGTGACCACACCTGGTCTCTACCTATAGTGTCTCACCTGTCTTTCTAAAAAAATGCTGATACATACAGATATCAATTTCCAAAAATGATCTTTTAGTCCAGAATGTGTGTGTGTGTTTGGGGACACAAACTCTGAGTCAAAGTATGCAGACATTACATGGAGTAAGTGGAAAGTATGGGAAGTGTGCGAAAAAATTGTGCAGCTTTAGATTGAAGGTGTTATTCATCTGATGAACAGCGTTACTGAAATATGTTCCTTTCTACTCTGACTCACCTCTGATTCAAACATACGGAAATGTTAGCAGGTATACACAAGTGTGTGTGTATATGTGTGTGTGTGTGAGAGAGAGAGAGAGAGAGTGTAAGTAAGTCACTAGACAGACTCTTCATTGCTGATTGTGCTTTTAATTTATTGACTTATGGAAATAATTTTACACTGGAGCTTACACTGGAGACTCCTTCCATAAATGTAAATAAATGCTTCTTTACAGATCATTGATCACTCTGTTTACAACATGTCTCTGTAAATGAGGTGTTACTACAGAAATAATAACATATTAAAACAAGTGCATTAATAATCATAAAACTGTGATTTGCAGCTGCCTTACTGCCTGAGCTGCTGTAAGAGAGAATTAATCAACACCTTCGGACCAATCAGAATTCAGAATACAGAAACCCAGTAAAGCTGGTGTAATACGACAATAGCTAGTGTTTCTCATGTTTCTCAGAACTGCAGGGTTACTAGCATATCTGTTTTCTTCTATAGTTAATATGTGGTCTTTTTGGGAAGAGAAACCCTGCATATGTTGGTACCTTTGCACATTTCTGGTTCTTTACAAGAGGTGTGTTGTGATAAACCACTGAAGCCAAAATGATTTCTCTTAGCAAGAACACTTTTGACTCTTACTCCATGATTACCTGAACCCTCACACGGACTGCAATGCTTTTATTCTCTTTAACATGAAACTCTATACAGAGATTCTGTAATGATTTGAGAGCCTACATACTGAGTTAAACAATCATTAATAACAGGAATTTATTTATTTATTTATTTATTTAACTTACAGAAACAACAGATCACAATCAACACACATAACCATGTGTGGTACAGGTACAAAAGGAAGTTAGAAACACACTTTGTTATTCTTTATACTTACACTAGTCAAGTCAAGTCAAGTCAAGAGGCTAAGTGCAGGAGCAGAGGAAGTGCTGTAAGTCTTTTATTATTAATCCTTATTGAAATCTGTCGTAGGTTCAAAGCTTCTGAATGTCATTTTTGAATGGAAATCAATTTGGAAAAGGTGTGTGTGTGTGTGTGTGTGTGTGTGTGTGTGTGTGTGTGTGTTGGAGCCATGGTCATGTGTATTTTAGTTTAGCAGCAACTGATGCCTGATGTTGTTGTTATACTAGAATCTAAATGTCAAACTATCATGGCCACAGAAGAGGAGGGAGAAGGTTCGTAGGTAGAGAGAGAAGAGGAAAGACAGGAGTACAAGTCTGAGAATAAGGACTCTTAATGTGTATACAATGACAGGGAAAAGTTAGAAAGCTGGTGGACATGATGGAGAGAAGGAAGGTAGATATACTGTGTGTGCAGGAGACCAGGGGGAAGGGGAGATGGTATGTAGTATTGGAGGGGGATACAAACTGTTTTATTATGGTGTGGATAGGAAGAGAAATGGGGCAGGAGTGATTGTGAGGAATGATTTAGAGGTAAAACGAGACAGGGTCATCGGTTTAAAGTTAGAAATTGAAAGGGTGCTGTTGAATGTGGTCAGTGGTTATGTTTCACAAGTAGGCTGTGAGTTAGAAGAGGTGATGGAGAGTATTCCTGGACTTGTCCCATGAAATTGTCAAAAAACAAACAACAATACAGCAATTTTCAACAACAGCAGTGACACACAGAGCCTCTGGCAAGGCATCCAAATGCTAAGAAATTATAAACCACCACCACAGACCTGTCACAGTGACATATCTCTGGTTAACTGCCTCAACGAATTCTATGGGTGATTGAGACTCAAAACAACACACAGGCACAGATGATCACACCTCTCCCACAAGAGAGATATATAAGCCTGACCCCAGTCAGCGTGGAATACATCCTCCATCCCCCTGAGGATCAACCCATACAAGGCAGCTGGACCAAACAACATACCTGGTTGGATTCTAAAGGACTGTGCTAAAGAACCACTGACATCTTGCTGAGTCAAACAGTCATCCCCAAAGTGTTTCAAGGCCACCACAATAATTCCCGTTGCAAAAAAGCCGCACCTATCCAGCCACATCAACTACTGGCCCATTACACTAACCCCCATCATTATTAAGTGCTTTGAGTGACTTGCCATGCCGCACATAAAATCCATTCTTCCTCGGACCCACAACCCCTTCTAGTTTGCATAGAGAGCTAACAGGTCCACGGATATTACACACCTGGACACCAAAGACTTCTATGTGCGAATTCTGTTCTTGGATTTTAGTTCAGCATTTAACACAATCATCTCCCAGGAGATAATAAGCAAACTGAGACACTTGGGACTTAACTCCTTTCTCTGTAACTGGGTACTGGACTTTTTATCAGAGGGACCACAGAATGTACGGGTCGGCAGAAAAACCTCTAAGCTCACCTTGCTAAGCACAGGGGCACCAAAGGGTGCGTGCTCAGCCCGTTTCTCTTCACCATGCTGACCCATGATTATGTACCCAGCTACAGTACCAACCATATCGTCAAGTTTGCAGATGACACAACTGTAGTGGGCCTCATCACCAACAACAATAAGACCAACCACAGGTGCCAGGTGAGCCGACTGCTCCAGTGGTGCTCTCCCTTATGGACATCTTCCACACCCGCCTAACTAGCAGAGCTATCTGCATCGCTGATGATAGCTCACATCTATCAAACCTCCAGTTAATCCTGCTTCTTTCAGGGAGAAGGTACCAGAGCCTCCAGGATTGAGGACAACAACCTCCTCAACAATACAACATTTATCAGACTGTATATTTATAATCACACCCTCCAGTGTCACCCATATGAGGATGGGTTCTGCTTTGAGTCTGGTTCCTCTCAAGGTTTCTTCCTTTACCATCTAAGGGAGTTTTTCCTTGCCACTGTTGCCTCAGTCACCTCAGACTAAATCAAAATATCTAAATATAATCTTATATTAATTTTGAATTTTTGTATTATATTCTTCTTTATTTTATTCTTTATTTTAACCTGATGTTTATGTTCTGTAAAGCTGCTTTGAGACAATGTCAAAGTTAAAAGCCCTTTACAAATAAATTTGAATTGAATTGAATTGAAGAAGCGACGTGACAAAAACAAAACAGTAAGTATATGATGAGTTGTATGACAGGTTCGACACGAGGGAAAGTGAGAAGGACTTGTACAGATTAGCGAGACAGAGAGATAGAGATGGGAAGGATGTATAACAGATAATGGTGATTAAAGATAGAGATGGAAAGGTGCTGACAGGAGAGTGTGCAGAGAAGATGGAAGTATTTTGACTAGCTGATAAATGAGGAAAATGAGAGGGAAAGAAGGAGGGAATATTGTAGAGCAAGAAATAGGAAAAATTAGAAAGGATGAGTTGAGGCAGGATCTGAGGAGAATCAAGAGTGAAAAGGTTGTTGGTCCAGATGACATAGTTCAAGTGTGGAAGTGTGTAGGGGTCAGATGGTGATCCAATAATGGATGATAATTCTGGGAGACTGTTGGTAAATCTCTCTGCAGTAGTGGATGTAAATGTACATTTAACATAGTGACATGGCAAGTCACAAATATCGTGTCCGAAGTGCAATTTAAACAAAATGAGATAGTGGTCAGAGATAGCTTCTGATTGAATCACTGTGACTATATTTTCTATATTTAACCTGAGAGTTAGAACGAGATCAAGAGTAAGACCTCCATTATTAGTGGGTCCTATTACGTTCTGGTTAAACCCTACTGAAGCTAAGATGGAAACACCTTCTGTTCTCAGAGGATCTTATAACTTATCAAAATGAATATTAAAGACTCCAACAATTACTGCTTTGTCTAAAGAAACAACTAGGTTTGAAATTAAATTTGCAACTTCACAGTTTTATTCAGAATATGGTCCAGGAGGTCTGTAAATAACAATTAGAGGAACTGACTCAGTAGACTTATTTTTTAAACACAGAACACTAAACTTCTGATCAGTAATCAATTCATTAGTCAGAAGGGATTATTATGCAAGAGATCTTATATTTAACAGTCCTAGCTCCAGATCAAAGTTGCTGGCTGTGCATTACCTATGATCTAATTTTATACTAATAAGGTTAATAAACTAATTTTCTGAGTCTTTATAGTTTTTTGTTTAGCTCGGGAAACAGACACAGTCTAAATGTTGTGAACGATTTAATGGGTGACGATTTAATGCAGCTAGCAGACTGTTGGATTAGCCTGCTTGTCTGCTCCCTGGCCCTATTTTTATACTATGTGCTATGCTGCAAGAAATGAGAGCAGCACCTTCCCTAGTGGAATGATGGACACCTTCCCATCCTAACAGGCCAGCCTTGCCCTCAAAAATACTCCAATTATCTCTAACTCCCACATTGTTTACAGAGCACCACCTGGACATCCAGCAGGTCAGTGACCATAACCTGCTGTCAGCTACATCGCTATACCACATTGGGATGGGGCCAGAGCATACTACAGCATCGGACATCGAATTTGCTAATTTACACACCTCTACAATATTACTCTTAATAACCTCTGACTGATGAAGGCATATATCATTAGCTCCTACGTGGAAATCTTGCTTTGAGTATCTATGCTTGCCTAAGACCCTAATATTACCTGCTATGTACGGCGTCCTGGATCCCAGAATACACCTCGATCAGAGAGCTAATTAAAATACACTTATCACAAGTAGAATTAATGCTAATGACGGAGGAAGAATAACTAACATCCTGCAGCTCACACAATGGACAAGCTGAAAGTTTGCCATACTTAATGATTACGTACCTTTGTATAACATTTTCATACTAGTTTATTGTACCTTATTTTTAATTATTTAAGCTTGATAATTTCATAACAGGAGGCACGGTGGCTTAGTGGTTAGCACGTTTGCCTCACAACTCCAGGGTTGGGGGTTCGATTCCCCGTGCCTCGGGGGTTTCCTCCGGGTACTCCGGTTTCCTCCCCCCGGTCCAAAGACATCCATAGTAGGTTGATTGGCATCTCTGGAAAATTGTCTGTAGTGTGTGGTTGTGTGAGTGAATGAGAGTGTGTGTGTGTGTGCCCTGTGATGGGTTGGCACTCCATCCAGGGTGTATCCTGCATTGATGCCCAATGACGCCTGAGATAGGCACAGGCTCCCCGTGACCCGAGGTAGTTCAGATAAGCGGTAGAAGATGAGTGAATGAATGAATGAATTTCATAATATTTAGCTCATATACAGTATATTATAATCTGAAGAAACACTGTCTTGTGGTTGAAATGAATTATTTAAACTGCTTTCCTGTAAAAATGTGTCAAGCACATGCAGAGGAAATGTTGCATTGTTGTGTGATAGTGTGAATGTAGAGTATGTTTAGTGTTTTGCTTCTTTACTTTCATCTTTATATTCAGTGAGTAATTGAGCTATAGTATTGAGACTTGAACAGGCTTTGACCATACAGAAGCAGCTGGGTAAACCCATAGAAGGTTCTTGCTCTTCTATTAACTATCAAAATTTCCCCTAGCCAGTGAGGAGTTAACAGCTTTTATTGTCTGGGTCTTCATGAAGCAGAGGTGTGAAAGTTAGTACTGCCAACAGTGTCAATCAACCCTTTTAAAAAGATCCATGAAATCAGAGACGTCTGTGGTTCTTCTTCCATTTTTGAGCACCACTGTTCAGAAATATTCACACTGTTGCTGGAATTATGGCACATTTCATTCATTCATTCATTCATTCATTCATTTTCTACTGCTTATCTGAACTATTCTCGGGTGACGGGGAGCCTGTGCCTATCTCAGGCGTCATTGGGCATTAAGGCAGGATACACCATGGATGGAGTGCCAACCCATCACAGGGCACACACACACTCATTCACTCACACAATCACACACTACGGACAATTTTTCCAGAGATGCCAATCAACCTACCATGCATGTCTTTGGACCGGGGGAGGAAACCGGAGTACCTGGAGGAAACCCCCGAGGCACGGGGAGAACATGCATACTCCACACACACAAGGCAGAGGCGGGAATCGAACCCCCAACCCTGGAGGTGTGAGGCAAACGTGCTAACCACTAAGCCACCGTGCCCCCCTCTATGGCACATTTGATTTCAAAAATCTAAATTGATAAATCTCCATCACTGAGCAAGGCATTTTAAGAAGTTGACAGGAGTTTTACTCCTCGACAGATCCTTCCACAAGTAGCTTTTCTGTTCCTTAAATCTAAACCATCATCATCTACCCACATCATCATTTCCATATGGAGGGAAAGATGTTTGTATCAGACTCAGACAGATGGAGGAAAAGGTAAAATGGAATCAGTGGCTAAAGTGAGTTCATGCCCTGTACTAGTATGTACTTGCAATATGGAGAATGATGTACTTAATGGCTCATGACAGACCCTGTGGACTGTTCTCTGGGGTATATTGACCATGGTCTGATAGGTGAACGATGAAGATCCATAAGCCAAACCAAAAACTTGTGTAAGAGATGGATTGGTGTAGAGGCTTGTGTCTTTGCCTTTGTTGTCTGTGTCACTTGTTTCCTGAGTGATTATTCTTGGCTTTAATGCTAACATCATTATCTAAGTGACTCAAAGAAATAGTTAATTTCAGATAGTAGTTTCATGGATGTGATCCTTCATTAAACATGTCATAAACTCATTCTGTAAAAAGTTGAATGATTTGTTGCTGCTAGCTGTTATATACCTCTACACTTGTGTCATTTAATTTTTACTATAATAATAATAATAATCCTGTTATGCAGGGTCACAGTTAGTCAGCATCATTTCTGAATAAACAGCCAAAGTGAATTAATCAGTTTGTGAGATGCTTGGAATAACCCTTAAAGCTGTCCCTTATTAAAGCTGTCATGTTGTGTGGGCTGAGTAAACACACAACACGTCTACCAGAGAGCTATGCTGTCTGACAAAATAGACCGTAGAAAGAAAAGCATTCATGTAAAGCTCTATATGTGATTTTGTCACTGAGTTGTTTATACTCTTTATGAGGATAAACGATTCTTGCATATTCTTATTTCTCTATGTGTATCTCTGACCATCACACTAATATGTGCTTCTTTCCCAAAGTGTGACCACAAACACTGAAGCACACAGTTGTGCAGAATGTCTCTGTGTTGTTACATTACAGTATTATATCACTGAAATTAAGAGTCCAAGCCCTGTTCCAGCATGACAATGTCCCTGTGCACAAAGCAGATCCATGAAGAGTGAAGAACTCGAGTGTCCTGCACAGAGCCCTGACTCTGACTCAGTTACACTGAACAAACACCTCGGGGATGAACTGGAACTCCGACTGTACTCCAGACCTCCTCACTCTTACACCATCAGTATCTGATCTCACTAATGCTCTTGTAGCTGAATGAACACAAACCCCCACAGACACAATCCAACATCTAGGAGAAAACCTTCACAGAAGAGTGGAGCTCATTACAACAGCAAAGGGAATTCATCTGGAAGGACATAATGGTGTGATTGTCAGGGGTGCACAAACTTTTGGCCATATAATGTAGTTAGTTGATTTCTTGCAGTGCCATGTTGTGTTCTCCAGGAAGATCACATGATCATGAGTGGTACATCTCTGTGAATATAAAGCATGTTACATCTCTTCATCTTATTGATGGCTTATACAGTGCACTCACAGCTGGTCATAAGGCTCTACAGTATGTGGGAATCTGAGGGCATTTAAAACTATATATAGTTTTATATAATATTTATATTAAAATTTATATAAAATATTAAATTTTAATTTTTATATAATATTTATATTAAAATTTATATAAAATATTAAATTTAAAAATGAGGACTTACTGAATGTAATTTAAGTATTCAGAAGAATGAATGTCCCAGATATGCGTTCAGTTTCATCCCTACAGAAAGTGAGTGAGAGAGAGAGTGAATGAAGTAATAATGACGAGAAGGTCCCTTTTGCTCTCTAATGTTCCTTTCTTCAGTTTTCCTTATTTTATGTGGGTGGATTTAGCGGTGAGGGGATCTGGCAACTGTGCTGTCTTTTATCATTATCTATGTGAACTTAGAGGAGCTCTCTCTTGCTCTCTTACTCTCTCTCTCTCACTTTGCGGGGGTGAGTGTTCAGGCAGTTACTAACATTGCTATTTTTGGCATTATCGTGTATATTTGTGTGTGTGTGTGTATACGAACGTGTATGTGTATGCGTGATGCAGACAACTCCTCTCGCTCTATTTATGCTGCAGGCTGAGAAAGAGAGAGAGAGAGAGCGAGAGAGAGAGAGAGAGAGAGAGAGAGAGAGAGAGAGAGAGAGAGAATGATACTCAGGTGAATTGTGGACTGCTGGAAGAAAACATTCACAGCCTGACACACGGAGGACATTGTTACACATACATGCACACTCATTCTCTCTCTCTCTCTCTCTCTCTCTCTCTCTCTTTCTCACACACAAACACAAACACACACACACACACACATAATGGCGAGTTTTGGGAAGCTGATTAATTGGAGAGACGGACGCCGCAGTGGAAGCTACTGCTGTAGTGCAGCTGAGGCCAGGTACAATACAGTGTGTGTCTGTGTGTGTACAAGACACTCATATGGCAAACTGAGTGTTTGTGAATAAGTGTTATATGTGCGTTTGTTGTTGAATTTGTGCATGTATATGAAAGGGAAAGTGTAACACACACACAGACATGCAGACACACACACGCACACGTCAAAAAATGATTTGCTGTGTGTCTGAAGTGTTTCAATAGATAATACAGTAGAGAGTATGTGTAATTGATATCACTATGTAGTGTATATTAAACTGGGGACTCCTCATGCCTCTGCCCACTCCCCCGACCCCCGACCCCCTGACCCTCCCCTGCTTTTCCCAATAATCAATATATTTTGTTGTTACATTTTTTAGATTACACTTTCTTCTTTATTAAACAATTCATAGTTGCCATGCAGCACTATTTTGGTGTTTTGGGTATTGTGCTTAATCTTTGACTAATGGATTTTATTTAGGTATGTTTTCAAAAATGTGCATTGCCCAGTGGATAAAGTGATACATTTTTTATTTTATTTTTTGCAGGTTATTAGAGCGTCGTCTTCAGAGACCCCTGCTGGCCAAGTCTAGAACGTTACCCAGCATCCCTCAATCTCCCATTGTGGGCCGAGTGAATCAGACCTCTCAGCTGGATGGTGGAAGTGAGCCCTGCTCCCAATTGTCATCTAGCCCCACCCACTTCAGTGCCTGCACATTGCCCCCTGCAGGTACTGCATTGTCATTACACATTTTTATTACTCTCACCACATTTGGCATCAGACCACAATGTGTGGCTATCTTTAGTAGTTCTTTTGGTTAGTCCTGAGGCTCAGTCTTCTTGAGACTAGTGTAAGGTCAGGCATGTATGGCTTCCAGGGGGTTGTACCTTTAACGATTCATTAATAGTCTCTCTCTTCTGGGGGCAACTCACCTGAGGTACAGCTACAGGACAGTGAATGCAGGCAGTTTGTTTGGATGGCTATGGAAATATCAATGAAAATGCCAGCATGTGAGAACCCTTTCAGAGCCACTGATGGGTAAGATACACCTACAAATTAGGAAAATCCCTAAAAAGGGCTTCATCTTAATAAAGAAGAAGAGGAAAAAAAGTTAAACTGTGTAGTGGTGGATATAATGGCTAAGCTTTTTTATAATATACATTTTATTTTTAACTTTGCTAGCAGTTAACACAGATTTCTAGAGCAGCATCAGGACAGAAAAAATATAATTACGTTTGCAAAGATGCTGGTTTTATGCTGATGAAATATAATCCAGAATTTATCAACTTAAGATGCATTTCATTTAATCTCTCTCTCTAGCAATCCACTGCCCCTGGTATACTACTCTTTGGCCTATACTTGGTCTATAGCCGTGACTGCATGTCTGGTGTTTGTGGCTATGTGTTAACGAGGGGCTAAGAGGTTGAACACCGGGCCACTAAAGTTGTGTCTCTTTAAAGTCAATACACAGCCTGAGGTGCTTGTGGTCCGTGGCCATGGTGGAACAATTCAATGACATTTTTGGCCAGGATACTCTACAAAAGGTGTGTTATAGGATAGACATGCTGAAGATCACACATGCTGCACTCCTTCTGAGCTGCTGTTTGGTCAGCAGTGTTTTATTAATATTTTATTTTAAATCAGTGGTCCTTGTTGTTTCCCTTACTGACTCTTGCCCCTGAGATCGATGAGAGAGAGGGGTATCATGTATCATGTAATCAGACCCTCTGAGCCCAGCTGCTGACAGACTCCATCCACCATCATGTCTATAGAGAGAAGGTCACAGTGGGTGTTAGTTAGAATTCATTAGCAGAGTTCTGCATGTTCATTCTGTTGGTGTATAAACATATTCATGCATTCTTGCTATAACACATTGTATTATTCATCATGAGTCACATCAAAATCAAATAAGCATTTAAATCTGCAGAATTATTAAATTATTTACTATTTATTTATATCTCGTTGCATCATTAGTTTTTTTTATCACAGCAGTTTTATTCTCTCTCTCTCTCTCTCTCTCTCTCTCTCTCTCTCTGAGTTAAGCACCTCATGATATTTTCCTTTTGCTTAAAGAACTAAGTCCCCATAATTTTCCCCATGTTGGTTGCTAAGCAACTACTGTCACCAGCACCAGAGTGTGTGAGTGAAACACAGATATTTGTTTCCCACACCAAACACACACATTCAATACACACACATTCAATACACACACCAAACACACACATTTATTACACACATAAAACACACACATTCAATACACACACCAAACACATGCGTTCAATACACCCATCAAACACACGCTTTTAATAAACACACCAAACACACACATTCAATACACACACAAAACACACACATTCAACACACACACAAAGCACACACATTCAATACACACACCGAAACACAGGCTTTCAATACACACACCAAACAGACGCATTCAATACACACACAAAACACACACATGTAAACTCTGACGATGAAAACCGTGGTGAATTCCCGTGGTAAATAAAATGGCCTGCATTTAACAGTCACAAACTCCACTAGCGATGAGCAGTAACTAGAAACAAGAACATTCCCTGAGCACCCTGCCAAGAATGTTGCCTGGTCCCGCAGCCTTCCGTGGGTTAACTCTGCATAGAGCTCTCCTCTCATTGGGCGTGGATAGACAGAGTACCTGATTGTTGGGGGAAGGGATGGTCTTTCTTTCCGCTACGTTGTTCTGCACCTCAAACCGAGCGTAGAAGTCATTCAGCCCAACTGGGAGGGAGGCATCACTATTACAGGCAGGTGAAGCTGTCTTGTAGTTCGTGATGGCCTCTATGCCCTGCCACATGAGCCGGGTGTCTCCGCTGTCCTGGTAGTGGCTGTGGATTGTCTGGGCATGTGCGTGCTTTGCCTCTCTGATGGCTCAGGACAGTTTGGCCCTTGCTGTTCTTAGGGCCACCCTGTCCCCTGTTCTGAAGGCTAGGTCTCTAGTCCTCAGCAGCGCACACACTTTAGCAGTCAACCACGGCTTCTTGTTGGAGCGTGTGGTGATAGTCTTGGAGACGGTCACGTCATCAATGCACATGCCAATGTACAGTAACTGGTCACTGATGATGTGTACTCCTCCAAGTTGATGAAGTCGCCGTTGGTTGCAGCCTCCCTGAAGATGTTTCAGTCAGTGCACTCAAAGCAGTCCTGAAGACCAGAGGTGGCTTTCACCTGCTTTAGAACTGGTTTAGAGTCTGACGAGTGGTCTGTATGCTGCAATTAGCATAACAGATATGTGGTCTGAGTAGCCGAGATGGGGGCGGGGCTCTGCACGATACGTGTCAGAAACGTTTGTGTTGTCTGTCTGTGGTTCCATCGTGCTTCAAAAAATCCACCATTGTGCCCATACCAAAGAAAAACAGAATCACATGCTTACATGACTGGAGGCCCGTTGCTCTCACACCCATCTTCAGCAAGTGTTTTGAGAAACTTATCAGAGATTACATCTGCTCTGTGCTGCCTGCCTCACTGGATCCGCTACAATTTGCATATCGTAGCAACCGTTCCACAGACGATGCTATTGCTTTCACCCTACACACTGCTCTCTCCCACCTGGAAAACAAGAATGCTGTTTGTGGGCTACAGCTCAGCATTTAACACCATAGTGCCTGCCACACTTGTTGCAAAGCTCCAGACTCTGGGACTAAACAGATCTCAGCTGGATTCTGGACTTCCTGACAGGCAGAAGTCAGGTGGTAAGAATGGGCAACAACACTTCATCCCCGCTGACCCTCAACATTGGTGCTCCTCAGGGCTGTGTCCTCAGCCCACTCGTGTACATGCCTCTTCTTCCTGAGACGGCTGAGGAAGTTTGGAATGAGCCCCAGCATCCTCAGATCATTCTACACCTGCACTACAGAGAGCATCCTGACAGGCTGCATCACTGCCTGGTTTGGAAACAGCACCGCTGGCAACAGTAAAGCTCTGAATAGGGTAATGCGAACTGCCAGCCACATTGTTGGAGGTGAGCTTCCCTCCCTCCAGGACATCTACACCAGGCGGTGTATAAGGAAAGCCTCGAGGATCATCAGTGACTCCAGCCACCCGTCCCACAGACTGCTCTCTCTGCTGCCCTCAGGAAGATGTCGCCGCAGCATCCGATCCCGCACTAGCAGAATGAGGGATCAGACTAATGAACAGGCATAACTAATACACCCTACAGCATACTTCCACAATATTCTATGCCACACACTGCACTTTAACTTCAACAGTTCAACACTGGACTACACACACACACTGCATTTATACACACTGGACTATACAGACACACTGCATTTATACACACTGGACTATACATACACACTGCACTTTAACTTCAACAGTTCAACACTGGACTGTACATACACACTGCATTTAATACAATAATCTATCTGTTACCACTGGATACCATCCGATGCACATCCATGACATTTCTGTATCCGGCCGTATGTCTTGGACTCTCGGGTAAAGAGAGGGGCAGAGCTGTCAACTGATCACCACCTGGTGGTTAGTTGGATCCGATGGCCGGGGAGGAAGTTGGACTGTGAGGGTCCGCTGGGAACGTTTGGCAGAGTCTCCGGTCAGAGAGATCTTCAACTCCCACCTCCGGCAGAGCTTCAACCAGATCCCAAGGGAGGTTGGAGACATTGAGTCTGAGTGGACCATGTTCTCCACCTCCATTGTCGACACGGCCGCGCTGAACTGTGACCGTAAGGTCTCTGGTGCCTGTCGTGGCGGCAATCCCCGAACCCGGTGGTGGACCCCGGAAGTAAGGGATGCCGTCAAGCTGAAGAAGGAGTCCTATCGAGCCTGGTTGGCTCGGGGGACTCCGGAGGCAGCTGATAGGTACCGGAGGGCCAAGCGAGCTTCAGCCCGGGTGGTTGCAGAGGCAAAAACTCAGGTCTGGGAGGAGTTCGGTGAGGCCATGGAGAAGGACTATTGGTTGGCCTCGAAGAAATTCTGGCAAACCGTCCGGCGCCTCAGGAGGGGGAAGCAGTGCCCTGCTCACACTGTTTACAGTGGGAGCGGGAATCTGCTGACTTCGACTGGGGACATTCTCGGACGGTGGAAAGAGTACTTCAAGGATCTCCTCAACCACACCGACATGTCTTCCACTGAGGAAGCAGAGGCAGAGGGCTCAGTTGAGGACTCGTCGATCCCCCAAGCTGAGGTCACTGAGGTGGTTGAGAAGCTCCTGAGATCCGCCCTGAGTACCTCAAGTCTCTGGATGTTGTGGGGCTGTCTTGGTTGACACGCCTCTGCAACATCGCAGGGCGGCTGGGGACAGTGCCTCTGGACTGGCAGACTGGGGTGGTGGTCCCTCTGTTTACGAAGGGGGACCGGAGGGTGTGTTCCAACTACAGGGGGATCACACTCCTCAGCCTCCCCGGAAAAGTCTATGCCAGGGTACTGGAGAGGAGAATTCGGCCGATAGTCGAACCTCGGATTCAGGAGGAACAATGCGGGTTTCGTCCCGGTCGTGGAACACTGGACCATCTCTATACCCTCACCAGGTTGCTGGAGGGTTCATGGGAGTTTGCCCAACCAGTCCACATGTGCTTTGTGGATCTGGAGAAGGCATTCGACTGTGTCCCTCGTGGTGATCTGTGGGGGGTGCTCTGGGAGTATGGGGTCCGGGGCCCTCTGCTAAGGGCTGTCCGGTCCCTATATGACCGGAGCAGGAGTTTGGTTTGCATTGCCGGCAGTAAGTCAGACTTGTTCCCGGTGCATGTTGGACTCCGGCAGGGCTGCCCTTTGTCACCGGTCCTGTTCATTATTTATATGGACAGGATTTCTAGGTGCAGTCGGGGGCCGGAGGGAGTATGGTTTGAGCTGAGCCGCAAGGCGAAGCTCTCTATTTACCAGTTGATCTACGTTCCTACCCTCACCTATGGTCATGAGCTTTGGGTCATGACCGAAAGGACAAGATCCCGGTTACAGGCGGCCGAAATGAGTTTCCTCCGCAGGGTGGCTGGGCGCTCCCTTAGAGAGTGAGGAGTTCGGTCATTCGGGAGGAGCTCAGAGTAGAGCCGCTGCTCCTCCACATCGAGAGGAGTCAGCTGAGGTGGCTCGGGCATCTGTTCCGGATGCCTCCTGGACGCCTCCCTGGGGAGGTGTTCCGGGCATGTCCAACCGGGAGGAGGCCCCGGGGAAGACCTAGGACACGCTGGAGGGACTATGTCTCTCGGCTGTCCTGGGAACGCCTCGGTAATGAATGAACACTCTGATAATGAAAACCATGGTGAATTCACGTGGTAAATAAAATGGCCTGCATCTAACAGTCACAAACTCTACTGACGATGAACAGTAACTAGAAACAAGCGTAGAGTTCTTACACCATCCTGTGTTGATGTAAACACACACACCACCACCGCGAGTCTTACCGCACAGAGCTGCATTTCTGTCGGCGCAAAACAAGATGATGGTGTCCGGAACTCTGTATCTGAGCCACGTCTCTGTGAAAACAAAGATGCTGCAGTTTCTAAACTCTCACTGTGTAGTGCGTTTGAGTCGGATGTAGTCCAGATTATTGTCCAGGGAGCAAACATTGGAAAGTAGAATGGACGGGAGAGCCGGCCGGTTAGGGTTTGTTTTTAGCCTAGGGTTTGTTTTTAGCCTAGCATGGACACACTTCTGCTTCCTTGAGCACCGCTTTCAGAGTCGTCTCTCCTTGTCTCTGACATCAGGCGACGCAGAGGACTTGAGGCCTGGTCTCTCCGCAGCAAGCCAAGGTCCCGAAGCCTTTCCAGCACATCAAATGCATCATTTCTGTATTTTATTAGCTTCTGACGGTTGTACACATGAACACCGCTGTCTCTGGTGTTTATGTAATAGTGATAGTCAGGCTAAAAAACGTAAATAAAACCTTAAAAAATATAAATAGCACCATATTGAATCCGGAGTGGCCGCTGTGTGCTACTGCTGTGCCGCAATCTTGGAAGGGAAAATCCATGTGTGGTGTGTCACACAAATACACACACCAAGCGCATGCATTCAATACACACACCAAACACACACATTTAATACACACATCAAACACACATTCAAATCACACACATTCAATACACACCAAACACGCATTCAGTTCTCACACCAAACACACATTTAATACACACATCAAATACACATATAAGACACACTCCAAACACACACATTCAATCATTCAATCATCGGGACTCATTCAATACACACATTCAATACACACATTCAATACACACACATCAAACACACACATTCAATACACTCATTACACTCAATTCAACACATTCAATACACTCAATACACTCATTCAATACTCATTCAATACACACATTCAATACACACATTCAATACACACACATCAAACACACACATTCAATACACACATCAAACACAGACATCAAACACACACATTCAATACATACACCAACAGTACTCTGTATGTGTGTGACAAATAAAATTTGAATTTGAATACACAATCAAACACACATCAAAAATACACATTCAATACACACCAAACACACACACACACCAACCCCGCACACATTCATTACAAACATCAACCATAAACACTCAATACACAGAATGAAGCATCATTAAGAATGTTAGCTCTGTGTGTGTGTGTGTGTGTGTGTGTGTGTGTTTCAGATTATGCATGGCAGTTAGAAGATGATAATGAAGGTGAAGAACACCAGGTGGGATCAGATGTGACGCCCCGTCCACATTCACAGTCGCCATTTTCCCAATTACACAGACGAGCTGCATATCTAAGAAAGAGTATTTCTGTTGATGGTCATCTGGGCGTGTCTGAGTATGACTCCGCCCATTCAGAAAGCCGGGACTCACGCAGTGGAAACGAAAAGCTGAGGAGAAAATTGGTGAGTAAGAACAACATTCCATTTTAGTCACTTTTTAAAAATATTTAGTACGAGAGAAATTTAACACATACATACACACATGTTCACACACATACACACACATACACACATGTTCACACACACATACACACATGTTCATACACTTACACATACATACACACATGTTCACACACATACACACATGTTCACACACTTACACACATACACACATGTTCACACACTTACACAGACACACACACGCACTTTAGAGGTTTATAAATGTTTTATTTGTAGTGTGTAAGTTGAACCTTCATTAGCTGCTCACCTTCTGTAATAGAGCATCAGGTGTCTTATTGGAACCACACACAGACACACACAGACACACACACACAGACACACACTGACACACAGACACACGTACAGTGTTGTAAAGTTGCAGTCAGAGTACACACATGAGGGAGAGCTGAATATACTGTATGTGTATATTTTTGTGGAGATGGGCTGCTCTCTACACCTACTGAGTCACCTGTGTTTTAGGGTAAGTGTGTGTGTGTGTGTGTGAGAGAGAGACTGTCAGTAGAGTAGAAGTTACTAGCTACTGTAGTATTGTGGAACTGATCACGATCATTACCATTAAAATTATTAGTAATGTTTGAGATTTTACAGATTTGAAAAATTATATTGAAGTTTAATTCAAATGCAGGAAAAGTATTTGCTGCCTTCCACAAACACTGTGGAGTAAATGTACAGATGGAGTAAATGTACTGGTGGAGTAAATGTACTGATGGAGTAAATGTACTGGTGGAGTAAATGTACTGATGGAATAAATGTACTGATGGAGTAAGTGTACTAATGGAGTAAATGTACGGGTGGAGTAAATGTACT
>NC_083464.1:692500-712500 GCF_030014155.1 Tachysurus vachellii | reverse complement strand
AGTGTTTGTGTTGGAGGCGAACGTGAGGGTGACCTTTTCTAGATAGAAGTCAAGATGTTTTTTCGTGGGAATGGTAAAGGATGGATGGATGGATAGATACATGGTGTTTTGCACTTATTTATTAATTAGGACCTTAGTTTGTGTGGCTACTTCCTTGACATTCTTGGTTGGTCACATGCTGTGTCTGCATGTCTGTATGTCTGCATGTCTGCATGTCTGTATGTCTGCTGTGTAAGCAGACTGAATAAAGCACTCTGTAGTTCAGAGACTCAGGTTGTCTAACTATGAATCAGCACAGTTTCTGAATAAATGTTAATTATTTAGAAGAGTCTATAAGAGAAAGAGAGTTTTCAGATATTTGTAGTTTTATTTTTTTATAAACACATTTGACTTGTAAAACACACACTATCCTTATGACCTTCCATTGAATACTCTGCTATATCTAATGCTACTGCTAACCTTAAACTCTGTAACCAAAAGGAAATGTTTCAGCTCTTTAAGTGTTTTTAATTTAAAACTGCAGGTTTGGTGTCTAGAAAAAAGTGATGAACCAGCAAAACACTGAACGTACATTGTTTTATATTTAATTGACCACTAGAGGTTGACAAACCCGTTACAACTAAAGACAGACACCATCTACACACACATGCACACACACACGCACACAAAGAAGACAAATATGATCAAAATCACCTAGTGGGCATTGATGAATGTGTGTGTGTGTGTGTTCATAATTTGATAACATGGATGAGCTATTGTAGGCTACACTTCAGCCAAAGTGAATTACTTAAAAAAAGTAACAGACAAACGCACCATACTGTATGGTAACGGTAACAGAGTTACTTAATTTAAAAAGTAATGTGTTACAGTATTAGTTACTGTCAAAAGTAACTGTGTTACAGTATTAGTTACTGTCAAAAGTAACTGTGTTACAGTAACGCGTTACTGCACAACACTGGTCAGGACTCAACACCATCACACTCACTGGTTTAAACAATTTACACATCAACATCATGAACATTTATGAGAGAAAAGCAATTATCCAAACAAATTAATAACTTAATACAAATAAAACTAGTCATTCAACAAAGACAAAAGTAATGGCACCCTCTGAAAGGTGGGGTTAGTGTGCGTCTGTGGCAGCAGACGCACTGCAATGCTTGCGCCCCACTGAGCTGATATTTCATCGTCATTTTGAACTAAATGTTTTGTGGGTGTGAGAAATGTAAATCAGCTGAACCCTGGATTTACTTATTTATTTATGGTTGACTAGCAAGAAAAGCAGCAGTTGTAATCTGGTTTGTTATCTGAAAACCGTGATACATGTGATGATTTATTTGAGATATTTTGTGACTAATCCCAGATGCATCCTCATTTCTAAACTTAAGGGTACATCCCTCAGAAGGCTGTGATACTCATTCTTAAAAGTACTGCACCTTATATACCAGTTTTTTATTTAATGTCCCTACTATAGATACATTACTTAATAAAGGGCTGTTAAAAACCTTGGAGACTTTTTTCTATATGCCTGTCTCTGTATCTCGCTCCAGCTCGAGTTCCAGTTTTCCTTTTGTGTCAGCAAGAAATCAAATATAATGGCTAAACCTTCCAACATGCACAAAAAAGATAGAGATCGTCTCTCTCTCTCTCTCTCTCTCTCTCTCTCTCTGTCTCACACGCACACACACACACACACACACACACACACACACACACACACACACACACACAAATATGAGTCCAATATCAAAATATTTCTTTCAGGAAAGTTCTGTCATTCTTCACGTGCAGGCATGTGCAGATAACAGCTGTACAAATTATCCGCACAATATTTGTTTCATGTTTATCAAGACCACTTTAAAATATTATCTCTAATCTGTCAGCTGTGTTTGTAGGCTGTCTGGCTGTCAAATTCTATTTGCTTACATTATGTGTGAAAAATATGGAGGACTGAACTGTCACTCTGACTGTCTCAGAGAACAATTATTGATCAAGTCAATTGTCAAGAAGCTTTTATTGTCATTTACACCATATATATGTGACACAGTACATAGTGACATGAGACAACGTTCCTCCAGGACCAGGGAGCTACACAGAACAACACAGAGATAAGGACTGAAGTAAGTTAGTCCTAGACACATAAAGTGTATCTGTACAACCTGGTGTACACAGTGTGAGACACAAGACAAGAATACAGTGCAGGACAAAAGACAGTGTAGGACAAAAATACAGTGCACACAACCAATACAAGTCATTACACAAAAGACAATACACAAAAGCAGTGCCGACCAGTGTACATACTGTATGTTCTATAGTACAGGAGCAGAAATACTGGACTAGACATTTAGTATAGTATCAGCAATTATATGAGGTATTTTAATGTAAAAACTGCAATCGACTGAAATGTGAATGACAGCATGTGTAAAGTAAAAACAGTGTGTAAAAACATCATATAAACAGTGTGTTGTACATGTTGGCATTCATGGTTCCCTCAATGAAATGTAGCTCCCAGACCATGATACTCCCACCACCATTGTCCCTTTTCCACCGAGGCAGTTTGAGTGCTGGTTCGGAGCCTAATTTAGAACCAGTTCTTTCTTTTTCGACAGCCAAAGCACCGGCTCTGAACCAGGAAAAGTGGTTCTTAAGTAGCACCAAAACGCTTCTGGTCTAGACTTAAGAACCGCTTGTGTCAGGGGCTATGGGCGGGGCTACGGTTAGCGCCTGTGGGCGGAGCTACTGTTAGCGCCTATGATAATATACCTTAAGTATACTAATGTTTAATACACTTTTACTTTACCGCAGTATGATACATTATCAGCACACTTGACAGTAGGTAGCTACATGCTGAGGCTAACCTTTTTCTGTGTTAATGATCTGTCTCGATCACAACCTCCGTTTATACAGATTACATGGAGCTGCACGTACACGTTGGATTCACTGCGTTTAATGCTAATGTAGATTCACAAAGCCATGAGCATTAACAGTAAAGCAACATCCACCATTGTTGATGTTGTGTTTGTGTTTGCCGCTGCTGCGCTAACGTTGCTGTGTAACGTGACACGTATACAGTGACGTCAGACTCGGCTCTGTGATGCTCTCTAACCGATGGAAAGGCAAACTGGGTCTTAGAAGCTTGCCAGTGGAACCAACTTTGAACCAGCACTAGCTCTGAACCAGCACCTCATTCTTTTTGGTGTAAAAGGGGTACATGATTGACTGTAGGCAAGACATACTTGTCTTTGTCCTCCTCACCTGGTTGCCACCACACATACCTGACACTATCTGAACCAAATAAGTCTATCTTGGTCTCATCAGACCACAGGACATTGCTCCAGTAATCCATGTCCTTAGTCTGCTTGTCTTCAGCAAACTGTTTGAGGGCTTTCTTGTGCATCATCTTTAGAATAGGCGTACTTTAGAGTGTGTGGCGTATGGTCTGAGCACCGACAGGCTGAACCCCCACCCCTTCAACCTCTTCAGCAATGCTGGCAGCATTCATACGTCTATTTCCCAAACACAACTTCTGGATATGACGTTGAAAACGTGCACAACTTCTTTGGTGGACCATGGCAAGGCCTGTTCTGAGTGGAACCTGTCCTGTTAAACCACTGTATGGTCTTCAAGTCAGGTCAAGAAGCTTTTATTGTCCTTACAACCATATATATCTGTTACAGTACACAGTGAAATGAGACAACGTTTCTCCAGGATCAGGGTGTTACATAAAACAAAGACAGAGCTATACATAAAGTGTATCTGTACAACCTGGTGTACACAGTGCTTGACATGACAATCAAGACAGACAAGACAGTGCAGGACAAAAGACAGTGTAAACAAAAAAAATTACAAGACACTGGAATGAACACATTAGTATTATAGCAGCAGTTACCTGAGATAATGTAAAGTTTCGTGCAAAACAGCAATCAATCAACTGAAATCTCAGACAGAATGTGCAAATAGCAAAAAGTGTGCAAAAAACAGAATGTAAACAGGTTGATGGGTATATATTGGAAGTGTGTGTATTTGGTGTAGGTCTGTGCAGTCCATACAGTTGATGTGTGTGTGTGTGTGTGTTGTGCTCAGTACAGTTCAGTTCAGTTATTGAGGAGTCTGATGGCTTGTGGAAAGAAACTGTTACACATTCTGGTCGTGTGAGCCCAAATGCTTCGGTACCTTTTTCCAGATGGCAGGAGGGTGAAGAGTGTGTGGGGTGAAGAGTGTGTGGGGTTAAGAGTGTGTGTGAGGGGTGTGTGAGGTCCACACTGCTGTTGGCTTTGCAGATGCAGCGTGTGGTGTAAATGTCCATGATAGAGGAAAGAGAGACTCCAATGATCTTCTCAGCTGTCCTCACTATCTGCTGCAGGGTCTTGTGTTTCGAGATGGTGCAGTTCCCAAACCAGACAGTGATGCAGCTGCTCAGAATGATCTCAATGGTCCATCTGTAAAAAGTAGTCAGGATGGGGGGGAGGGAGGTGTGCCTTTCTCAGCCTTCATAGGAAGTAGATACGCTGCTGGGCTTTCTTGGTGATAAAGCTGGTGTTGAGTGACCAGGTGAAGTTCTCCACTAGATGAACACCAAGAAATTTGGTGCTCTTGATGATCTCTACAAATGATCCGTCAGTGTTCAATGGAGAGTGTTTGCTCTGTGCTCTCCTGAAGTCAACAACCATCCCTTTAGTTTTATCAACATTCAGAGACAGGTTGTTGGCTCTACACCAGGTAGTTAGATGTTGCACCTCCTCTCTGTATGCTGACTCGTCGTTCTTGCAGATGAGACCCACCACGGTCATGTCATCGGTGAACTTGATGATATGGTTCGATCTGTGCGTTGCTGCAGAAGTCGTGAGTCAGCAAGGTGAACAGCAGTGTTCTGAGCACGCAGCCCTGAGGGGTGCTGGAGATGATGTTCCTGATCTGGACTGACTGAGGTCTCCCAGTCAGGAAGTCCAGGATCCAGTTTCAGAGGGAGGTGTTCAGTCCCAGCAGGCTCAGCTTCCCAATCAGGTGCTGAGGAATGATTGTGTTGAATGCTGAACTGAAGTCTATAAACAGCATTCGTACATTTCTTTTTTTTCCAGGTGGGTGAGGGCTAAATGAAGGGCCGTGGCAATGGCATCGTCCGTGGAGTGGTTTGGACGATACGCGAACTGTAGGGGGTCCAGTGAGGGTGGTAACTGGGTGTTGATGTGCCTCATGACAAGCTGTGCCAATGTCAGTGCCAATGACGATAGTCATTGAGGCAGGACACTGTAGATTTCCTTGGGATGGGGACAATGGTGGTCGTCTTGAAATGTTGAAGATGTCAGTAAAGACATCCACTAGCTGTTCTGCGCATTCCCTGAGCACCTGCCAAGAATCCCTGAGCACCTGCCAGGAATCTGTGGGATAACTCTGCATAGAGTTCTCCTCATGTAGGCCGTGGATAGACAGAGTACCTGGTCATCGGGGGGAGGGATGGTCTTCCTTGTCGTTACATTGTTCTGTACCTCAAACCGAGCGTAGAAGTCGTTCAGCGCATTTGGGAGGGAGGCATCACTATCACATGCAGGTGAAGCCGTCTTGTAGCTCGTGATCACCTGTATGCCCTGCCACATGTGCCAGGTGTCTCCGCTGTCCTGGAAGTGGCTGTGGATTGTCTGGGCGTGTGCGCGCTTTGCCTCTCTGATGGCTCGGGACAGTTTGGCCCTTGCTGTTCTTAGGGCCGCCCTGTCCCCTGTTCTGAAGACTAGGACTCTAGTCTTCAGCAGTGCACACACTTTAGCAGTCATCCATGGCTTCTGGTTGGAGCATGTGGTGATGGTCCTGAAGAGCAGAGGTAGCTCCTGATGGCCAGGTTTTCACCTGCTTCAGAACCAGTTTAGAGTCTGGCGAGTGGTCTGTCTGATGGAACTAACATTAACAGAGATGTAGTCTGAGTAGCTGAGGTGTGGGGCCGGGGCTCTGCACGACACGTTCTGGGAATATTTGTGTAAAGAAGATCCAGTGTGTTTTCCCCTCTCGTCGCAAAGTCCACATGCTGGTGGAATTTAGGGAGCACTGACTTGAGATTTGCATGATTGAAATCTCCGGTGATGATAAACAGTCTGTTGGGGTGAACATTCTGTAGATTGCTAATAGCTCCGTATAGCTCACTTAGCACCTCTTTACCATTAGCACCAAGAGGAATGTAAACTCTGACAATCCCGTGGTAAATAAAATGGCCTGCATCTAACAGTCACAAACTCCACTAGCGATGAACAGTAACTAGAAACAAGCACAGAGTTCTTACACCATTCTGTGTTGATGTAAACACACAAACCACCACCACAAGTCTTACCGCACAGAGCTGCATTTCTGTCGGCTTTAAATGAAGTGATCCCGTCCAGCTGAATGGCGCCGTCTGGAACTCTGTCGCTGAGCCACGTCTCTGTGAAAACAAACACGCAGCAGTTATTAAACTCTTGCTGTGTAGCACGTTTGAGTCGGATGTAGTCCAGTTTATTGTCCAGGGAGCAAACACTGGAGAATAGAATGGACGGTAGAGCCGGCCGACTAGGGTTCGTTTTTAGTCTATAGCACGGACATCCGCCCACTTACCGCGCTTCCGCTTCCTCAAGCACCACTTTCGGCGTCCCCTCTCCTGGTCTCCGGTATCAGGCGACACCGAGGACTGGAGGCCTGGTCTCCGCAGCAATCCAAGTTCACGAAGGCTTTCCAGTACATCATCGCGCAGACTAGTTGTTGCACCATTTCTGTATTTTATTAGTTCCTGGTGGTTGTATACATGAACACTGCTGTCTCTGGTGTCCATGTACTGGAAATAGTCAGGCTAAAAAATGTAAATAAAACCTTAAAAAACATAAATAGCACCATATCTTAACACACCTGCTCCCATTCACACCTGGCTAATTGAGCCCAATTTGGACATTTTCCCTTAAAGGTGTACTCACTTTTGTGTCCAGCGGTTTAGACATTAATGGCTGTGTGTTGAGTTATTTTGAGGGGACAGTAAATTTACACTGTTATACAAGCTGAACACTCACTACTTTACATTGGAGCACAAGGTCATTTATTCAGTCACATGAAAAGATATAATAAAGTATTTACAAAATTGTGAGGCGTGTACACACTGTCAGATACTGTACATTGGAAGAGTGTGTATTTGATGTAGGTCTGTGCAGTCCATTCAGTTGAGTGTGTGTGTGTGTGTGTGTGTTGTGCTCGGTATAGTTCAGTTCAGTTATTGAGGAGTCTGATGGCTTGTGGAAAGAAACACAGTCTGGTGATGAGGCCCGCATGCTTCTGTAGCTTTTTTCAGATGGCAGGATGGGGTATGTGGGGTGAAGAGTGTGTGTGAGGGGTGTGTGGGGTGTAGAATGTGTGTGAGGGGTGTGTGGGTTGAAGAGTGTGTGTGAGGGGTGTGTGACGTGAAGAGTGTGTGTGGGGTGTGTGGGGTTTACAATGCTGTTGGCTTTGAGGATGCAGCGTGTGGTGTAAATGTCCATGATAGAGGGAAGAGAGACTCCAATAATCTTCTTAGCTGTCCTCACTATCCGCTGCAGGGCTTGTGTTTCGAGATGGTGCAGTTCCCAAACCAGACAGTGATGCAGCTACTCAGTATGATCTCAATGGTCCCTCTGTAGAACATGGTCAGGATGGCGGAGGGGGTGGGCTTTCCTTAGACTTCATAAAAAGTAAAGACGCTGCTGTGCTTTCTTTGTGATGGAGCTGGTGTTGAGTGACCAAGTGAAGCTCTATCTATAGATAATATTTAGTTTACTGATTGGCAGAAAAAATAGAGATTGTTTTATATTTTAGAAATGTAATGTCACAAGTCACTAAAGAGTGAAATTAGACAGTGTTTTATTCCACTTACCCCACAGCAATTTGCCAACAATAAAAAAATGTAAATGACATGCCATACTTTTTATTCATTTATAGTTACACTTAGTGTTGGAGAATGTTCATGAGATGAGTTAGTTCCTGATATCACTTCTGTTCTCAGAGCTCCAAACACTCATTCCCTCACCAGTCTCTCTTTTTGCTCTCTCTTAAAGTTAACAAGAATAAAATAATCTCAGCTTGTCATGTTACTGAGAAACCACAGAGAAGTGTAAACCCCTCTGTCCTGAAGATGTGGGAATGTCAGATATCCTAAAATGTGAACAAAATATATGACTGCTGAAGCCTTGGCTGTCAAACAGTCAAACATGTTCAGGGTCTCAGTGTTGCGAGGAATCACGAAATATAATCTGTTCATACATCTCAGTGATGGGTATGGTGGCTGGAAGCCTTTTCACACAAACAAAATAAAACATCCAAACCCACCTAAATCTATGGTGGCAGAGAAGTGCAAAACACATTAACAAATCTGAAAACAAATTAACAAATCAAAAAAACAAATTAACAAATCCGAAAACACATTAACAAATCCGAAAACACAATGACAAGTCAGACAACCCGGAAAAGGTTGGTATAGTTTGCGAATGGAAACTTACCGATCATCGGACAAGACACCTGTCATTCACCTGTATATCTTGAATGACAGGTCTCTTGTCCAATGATCGGTAAGTTTCCATTCACAAACTATGCCTACCTTTTCTGGGTTGTCTGAATCGTTGTATGAAACACATTAACAAATCCGAAAACACAACGACAATTCAGATAACCAACGAAAAAGATAGGTATAGTTTAATAATAATAATACATTTTATTTAAAGGCGCCTTTCTGAACACTCAAGGTCACCGTACAAAAAACAACAAAGACAATCAAAATCGAATAGCTACATTGCGATACAAATTAGACCAGCAGTACAAATTATGGTGTAGAATAAGCTAAACTGAACAGATGAGTTTTAAGCTGAGATTTGAATAATGAAAGAGAAACAATATTACGAAGTTCAGATGGAAGTGAGTTCCAGAGCTGAGGTGCAGAGTAACTGAAAGCTCTATTCCCCATAGTTACAAGACGGACAGAGGGAACAATGAAATGAGTGGAAGAAGAAGATCTAAGAGTACGAGTTTGTTTTGGAGTATGAAGAAGATCAAGAAGAAGGTGCAAGATTGTGGATAGCTTTAAATGTTAGAAGAAGAATTTTATACTTAATACGAAAAATAATGGGAAGCCAATGAAGCTGTTCCAGAACAGGTGTAATATGATGGATAGAGGAAGTACGAGTGATAATGCGGGCAGAAGAATTTTGAACAAGTTGCAGCTTTTGAAGGGTTTTGTGAGGAAGCCCAATAAGAAGGGAATTACAGTAGTCAAGCCGGGAGGTTACTAGACTGTGAACAAGAGTGGTGGTTGATTGGATCGTGAGAAAGGAGCGAAGCCTATTGATATTTCGAAGGTGAAAGTATGCAGCCCGAGTAACATTATTTACATGAGAGGTGAAAGAAAGGGTACTATCAAAGATGACACCAAGACTCTTAACCTGAAATGAGGGAGCTATGAGAGATTCATCAATGGAAATAAGAATATTTGAGAATTTGTTAAGCACAGATTTTGTGCCTATAATGAGAAATTCTGTTTTATTACTATTTAGTTTAAGAAAATTTGCTGAAAACCATGATTTTATGTCAATGAGACAATCAGTAAGAGCAGATGGAGGGAGTTTGGAATGTGGTTTTGTGGAAAGGTAGAGCTGGGTGTCATCGGCATAGCAATGAAACTTGACCTGATGCTTATGAAAAATATGTCCAAGGGGTAAAAGGTAAGTAATAAATAGCAAAGGGCCCAGGACAGAGCCCTGGGGTACACCAGAGGTAACGGAAACTGTCGAAGAGGTGAATGATTTTAGTTGAACGAACTGTGTGCGATCAGAGAGATATGAATGAAACCATTTCAGAGGTGTGTTGGTGATGCCAATAGTGGAAAGCCTGTCTAAAAGAATATTGTGGGAAATTGTATCAAAAGCTGCACTCAGATCAAGGAGTAGGAGGATGGATAGTAAGCCAGAATCAGCTGCTATAAGCAAATCATTTGTAATTTTCAATAGAGCCGTTTCAGTGCTATGAAATGGGCGAAAACCAGATTGAAATTGTTCATATAGATTGTTGCCAGACAAATGAATATGAAGTTGAGCAGCAACAACTTTTTCCAAAATTTTAGAAATAAAAGGAAGATTAGAAATAGGACGAAAATTATTAAGGTTGTTGGTATCCAATCCTGGTTTCTTTAGAATTGGAGTTACAGCAGCTGTTTTGAAAATAGAAGGAGCAACTCCAGTGGTAAGGGAAGAATAAATAATACCCATGATAAAAGGGGACAGAGAGGAAGCAGTAGCCTTAACAAGGACAGTTGGTATAGGATCAAGAACACAAGTTGAAGATTTAGATTGATGAATAAGTTTTAAGATGTCATCAATTGAGGGTAGAATAAACTCAGAGTTTGTGATTGGAACACTTACCGATCATTGGTATGGTACTTCACATATACATGAAGTTCAACAGTCTGCCGCAGGGAAAACACATAAGATTCCATACCTGTATATCTTGAGTGACAGGTGTCTTGTTCAATGATCGGTAAGTTTCCATTAACAAACTATACCTAGCTTTTCCGGGTTGTCTGACTTGTCGGTGTGTTTTCAGATTTGTTAATGTGTTTTCGGATTTGTTAATGTGTTTTCGGATTTGTTAATTTGTTTTCGGATTTGTTGTTTTGTTTTCGCATTTGTTCATGTGTTTTCAGATTTGTTAATGTGTTTTCGGATTTGTTAATGTGTTTTCAGATTTGTTAATTTGTTTTCGGATTTGTTAATTTGTTTTCGGATTTGTTGTTTTGTTTTCGGATTTGTTAATGTGTTTTCGGATTTGTTCATGTGTTTTCGGATTTGTTAATTTGTTTTCGGATTTGTTGTTTTGTTTTCGCATTTGTTCATGTGTTTTCAGATTTGTTAATGTGTTTTCGGATTTGTTAATGTGTTTTCAGATTTGTTAATTTGTTTTCGGATTTGTTAATTTGTTTTTGTATTTGTTGTTTTGTTTTTGGATTTGTTAATGTGTTTTGCACTTCTCGGCCACCGTATAAATCACCCCAAACCATGTGGCAAAATGTATTATGTATCTTTTCAGGCATAATTCTAAAGGGTATGTTTGGTTCAAAAGTCTTCTCACCTGAAGAACACCATTCTCATGGTGAAGCATGGTGGTGGCAGTATCGTGCTGTGACCCTGACCAGAGCTCTAGATAAGATAGAGGTAATCATGGCTAACTCCAAATTCTATCTATTTGGTACAAAACCTGCAGGTCTGTTAGACAGCTGAAGAGGAAGAAAAATTTCACCTTCCAGCATAATAATGACAGAAAGCACAAATACATCAAAGAAATAGTTTCTGTAGAACTCTATAAACTTTTGGAATGTAGTCCAGATCTTAATCCTATCTAAAACCTGTGGAATGACTGTGTACAGGAGCCTGACTCACAATCTCAGAAATCTAGATCAAAAGTAGAGTAAAATTAAAGAGTCAGGAATAAAAAAGAATAAAAAAGGTTGATAAAAACTTCCACCAAAAGACTGAATGCTGTCTCAAAAGCAAAACAAACCTAAACGTATAAAATATTAATAATAAATGTTTTTAACAAGGTTAATGTTTAATTGTTTTTGTTTCTTAATATAAAAGGTTACAGGGAATCTCCATGTAGAGCATTACAGTACAACACACACAGTCACTAACACACACACAGAGAGAGAGAGAGAGAGAGAGAGAGAGAGAATGAATATGAGGGATAGATTGCGCACTTACAGTAGTGGCAGTGGGGGGTCGTGGGGTTCTGGGGTTCTGGGCTTGAACTCCCAAACTTACCTTAACCACCAATCTACCACAACCCTGCACACTACTATAGGAGTAGTAAAGTGTTACAGGGAACCTTAAAGTTCATAACTGTTCTAAAGAAGCTTAATGTAATGTGTGGGTGCATTTTGCTGATCAGCCACACTGACACGTGGCAGGGTTTAATAATAAACAAAAGAGCTTCATTATGGAATCTCACTGTATCACCATGCCAACCACACAGCCTAGAAACACAAGCTCAGAAACCAGGACACATACACTGTTCTACCACATGCAATGAATTTTGGACATACTTACACCACACACACCCACACACACACACACACACACATGACATCACAGTTTTTGATGACAGTATGTCTTCCAGCTCTATTAAGCTAATTAGATGTGGCTCCCTTGCTTGGATTTATGGGTAATATTTTACTTGCTCACTTCAAAAAACCACACACACACACACACACACACACACACACACATATGCAACTACACATTCTACCATTCTTTCTGTATGTCTCATTTCATCCAATACACAGTACAGTCAGAGAAGCTTATCACCGTAGCAACTGCAATTAAAGTGCAACACACACATACACACACATACACACACTCACACACACATGCACAGTCACTAACACACACAGAGAGACAGAGAGAGAGAGAGAGAGAGAGAGAGAGAGAGAGAGAGAGAGAGAGAGAGGGATAGATAGAGGTATTTACAGGTATGTGAAGGAGAAAAGCAGGTATAATGAGGGAGAGGGAATGAAAAACGACAGAGGAGCTCATCTGTACTGGTATGTACTAATTGTGTGTGTGTGTGTATGTGTGTGTGTGTGTGTGTGTGTGTGTGTGTGTGTGTGTGTGTGTGTGTGTGTGTGTGAATAAATACTATTCTGGTACAGAATTATACTTAATGGTATTAACATTCATGTGATGTGATATTTTGTATATTTGATAAGAATAATAAATACTGTATAAGTTTATTTTCTTATTTTGGTTATTTATAATAATTGAATTCAATATACACTCTTATACATATATACATATATTAATATGTGCTACATTTCCTGTGTAATGTGCTGCAAAAATAAATAATAATATAGAGAAAATTCATTTATTATTATATACTTTATTTATTTATTTATATGGTATTTAAAACTAGATGATCAGGTACAGAGAGGATGTGTAGTGTTGAGTAAAGTGTCTCAGAGACGGCTGTACGTGTGAAAGCTTATAGTTTAAATATATAAAATTAATCTCACAATTTACATAACAGATTATTAATGCATTGATGTTAATTGTTGTTATGTTTCCTCTTTCTGCTGCTCGCAGATGGTGAATGAGCCTGAACATTACTACACTCTTAGTGTTAGTCTTAGTGAGAATGATTCCTACAGTAAAGCAGTAATTTTGTTGTGAATTATATGCTGAAATTTAAATAATGCTTTCTGAATTAATCGACTAAACAGTTTTAGATTATGTTTTGTTAATGAACTGTATAGAGCTGTTAAATTTGACAGGTTGCGGTGCCTTAATAGGGTCATAATTAATATTCATTATTCTTATTCAACACACACACACACACACAGGTAAAGGTCAGAGTGTCTGCAGGAATGTTCTTATCTCCTGCTGTTAAGTAACCTGATGAAACACTGCACTTAAAAACCCTTTAAACCCTCCTACACGGCTCTAAATGTCACACACACACAAACACACATTCACGCACACACACACACATATACGCAAAAACTTACACATACGCACATATACACACACATGCACAAACACATACACACGCACACACACACAAACACATACATACACATACACAAATACGCACATATACACACATACACACACATACATATACACAAACACATACACACACACACATACATATACACACAAACACATACACACACATACACACACATACACACACACATATACGCACAAACACATACACACATACACATACATACACACCAACACACTCACACACAACACACACACACTCTCACACAAAAACACACACATACGCACATATACACACATGCACAAACACATACACACGCATACACACACATACATATACATACATACACACACATACATATACATACATACACACACATACATATACGCACAAACACATACACACATACACATACATACACACCAACACACTCACACACAACGCACACACACTCCCACACACAAACGCATTCACACACACACACACATACACACACATACACACATATACACACATGCACAAACACATACACACGCACACACAAACACATACACACACATACATATACACACACACACATACATATACGCACAAACATACACACAAACACACTCACACACACACGCACACACACACACATTGGATAGCAGCTGTATTTAAACATCAGAACACAGATTTTAATATTTGTTTTTCAATATTAATTTGTATCTGAAGAATCAGGGCTCATGTCCTTTTATGTGTTTATTCCTGATGGCCTTGTAATACCAGACCTGCTAAACTTCATGGATTTTGACATTATGACCAAAAAAGGGAAGATATTAATCTATAGGAATGAGTGTCAGATTCTTAGGAGTATTTGAATGTATGTTTGACCTGAACAATAAACTTATATATTGCTAACATTATTTAACTCGATTTATTACGAGTGTAAATGAAAATTAGAGCACGTTCAGGTTCATTTGACAGATTCTGATTTCTTAAAGCAAAATATCTTTTGTATTTTTCAGAGTCTTGGTTCTGCTGACAGAAAGGAGGCGAGGCAAAGAAGGTGAGCTTTCTGTATTTCTCAGTTCTGTCATTTATTAGATTTTTTTATCTTATCAATCATGTTACCAGCAGGTCAGTCAAGACCTTTTTATCTCCAGCAACCATTCTCCTGGAGAATCACTACAGAGGGACCTTCTCCATTCAGTGGCATATGAAACTGAAACTGTCTCCTCTCAATTTAGATGTATGTTGTATTTTGACTGAAAAACACTGAGTTACTTTTTCAACACCACATTACACGACAGTGACCGTAACACTGACGTTCCCATGGAAATAAACCAAAGCCTCAGACTTAGAGGGGCTGATTTTCATCCCTACTGTATTCGGCTTCCTACTAAAAATGGACATATTTACCTGGAAAATTCAAAATGAATGACATTCTCTTGGTTACTGTGTGAGGCCAGGTTCATTGAGTGCAAATAAACCATCATCAAGTCTTAAATCATAGAGGCATTTACATGAAACTGGTCAGAAGGCAAGTGGGGCCAGTCATTTTGTAGTAATCTAAGGACATGCTGGTGGACACCAGTGTTGAGGGAAGTGATGATCAAGTGGAAGAAGTAGTCTATCTGAGTAATGCTTATGGAGGGCAATTCTGATTCATTTGAAGTGTACAAACAAGAGTTTCAGAAGGGCTAGAGCAAAGCAGATGCAGAAGTGAATGCTTAGGCAAGTGAGGACTCTTGGACACCCCCAAGAATGTTCTGGGAAACGTTTCGGCATATCAAGTGCAGAAGACCAAACAGACAGCCATATTGTGTGATAGACAGAGAAATATGAATGGACCTGCCCTCACTTTAAGAGGCTGTGCCAGAAATCTCTGGTGTTTAAGGGAATATCTCTGTAGCTAATGGAAAATAAGCCGGCTTCCTCGCACACACTCAGGATTTTTTCCTTCCAGTAACATTGTACATTACCAAATTCCAGTTTTCTTTTGAAGGGTTTAGTCTATCTGAGACTGTCATGCACATGTCTGCTGCGTGACTGGCATTGTCCCCATGCATCATCTTACCAGTGGTGAGACCATAAGACAGGTTGAGCATGAGTGTGCTACTTAGGTGGCCTGGCCTGGACACCACCCCAGCAATGGCTTCAGTGGTCCATCCAGGGCTCAATGCCTTTTCTGTACCTTTCTTATTTCAAAGGTGGTTATTAGGATTTCTTTACTAAAGATGGCCCTACTGCTTAGGACCATCTACTGCTTCTCTCTCTCTCTGTCTTTCTCTCTCTCATTCTCTCTCTTTGTCTTTCTCTCTCTCTCTCTCTCTCTCTCTCTGTGTCTTTCTCTCTCTCATTCTCTCTCTCTCTGTCTGTCTTTCTCTCTCTCATTCTCTCTCTCTCTCTCTGTCTCTCTCTCTCTCTCTCTCTCTCTCTCTCTCTCTCTCTCTCTCTCTCTCTCTCTCTCATTTCCACACTCTCACAGAGAGTGTAATGGCTCTAACAAGCATGTTGGTTTCACTGTGGTTTTGTGGTCATTGTGTGTATGTGTTCACTGGTTGTATAATGTGTGTGTAAGGGATGCCTTGATGGCAAGTATGCATGTGTACGTCTGCCTGACCTAGTGGTGTGTGTGTCCTCTGTGGTCTGTCTTTGATGTGGCTTGGCTACAGCAAGCCTACCGTTAACAAGCCCCCCCAAACACACACACTGTGGTATAAATTTGATGGTACTATTTGAACTGTTCTGTATTTTGATGCCATATTAAATTGTGGTAAACAAAACATCTTTGATCATTCCATTATTCACATTACACACACACACACACACACACACACACACACACACACACACACACAATTTCTCAAAATTCCAGTTTGACAAATGGCTCCACATAGTGTGATTCTGTGTGTGTGCGTGCATGTTTGTGCAATGTGAATAATGGAATGAAGGAAGGTGGTGTGTGCTTGAGAGGAAATCCCTATGATGATGATGTCATCACCTGGAATTTCCCACTGTAAGGAATGATATTGCATCATCAGCCAGTGTCTAACATGATGTCATTAGTAACAGCTGCAGGTGGAATCAGATACACTGCAGCTGTGTTACTCGAGCTCCTTCTGTTGCCCTACTTGTTTCTATTGCCCCATCCTCTTCTATTGGCCATTCACTACAAATATTTCACTACTCCTACTAAACTATTCACTACTCCTACTGACTTTTCACCATTGTTTTTTTTGTTACCCCTACACTATTCCACCCTATACCACTAACCCTAATCTTTGTTCTACATTAAATCCCCATTAGTTTTTGCCCTACAATTTCTTTTTTCAATGCCTATTCTATTTTATTTTCCCTTCACTAAACCTTTCTCTTTTATTGGCCCAACATTTTCACAACTTCTATTCCTTTCTGTTACCCCCCCATTACCCCATTCCACTCTTTTGGCACTACCCCATTCCTATTGTATTATTTCTCCACCAACCGGTCATATTCTATTTTCTTGCCACTACTTCTGTATGCTTGCTCAAGGGCACCTCAGTCGTGGTATTGCCGGCCCAAGACTCGAACCCACAACTTTAGGGTTAGGAGTCAAACTCTTTAACTATTAGGCCACGACTTCCCCTGTTTTCCCCTATCCACTATTTGTCTTTACATCTTCATACACTCTTCATGAACGTGAACATAAACACAATAATCACAAACAAATACAAGAAAAAACGAAACACCATGTCCCCAATAATGCCTCAATAACAATAATAACAATATTTTGTGTGTGTGTGTGTGTGTGTGTGTGTGAGACAGGGTGGACTCTGGTATTCTGCGGCTGACTCAGCGTCTCTCTGTAAAAGACAAGAAGCAGGAGAAGAGTTTCTACAGGAGGCGCTCTCTAAGCGTTGACTGGTAATACACACCCAGACATACACACACACACACACACACCGAGTTCTCTGGTTTTCAAAGAGCAACAGCGATCTGGACATTTTCCATTTCACCAATAACAATAACCATCATTTATGGTGATGATGATGATGATGATGATGATGATGATTATTATTATTACTGAATGTGGTTAAGGTGGAGCAGTGTGTGTGTGTGTGTGAATGATTGTGTGCATGTACATGTGTGTCTGTGTGTGCTGCCAGAGAGACATCCCTGGTAATTATTACAGAAAGCCTGATTGATGTACTGAACCTTTTGCCAGTAGTTCTGGAGTACACATAGTGTGTATGTTTGTGTCTTTGTGGGTCTGTGTGTGTTATATGTTGGCTCATTCAGTTACAGATCAGATGAGGGTTTTTCAGCACTTCAGACTCTGAGACTCCAGCTATGATTCTCACACATTCTTTCCATCTCTTTTTTCTCTCTGCTTACATGTCTGTATATCTTTCTCTGTCTCTGTCTGTCTGTCACTCTGTATATAATTATTACTTTGGTTTACTGTCAAATTTCTAATCTGTTTAAATTGTAAGTTTAACAATCTACTGGGCTTTAAAAAAGTGTTTTGATTAAGATATTATCAGTTATACTGTAGCAATATATGTCAATAAAATGCTAATTTTAATAATTAAGCATAATGGATTACTTTGACTATCTATCTATCTATCTATCTATCTATCTATCTATCTATCTATCTATCTATCTATCTATCTATCTATCTATCTATCTGCCACATCCATTGTAGTGTCGTGTGATCTGTAATTAGGGTGAATCTTCTAACAGTTTAGTAGAATCCCAGTTGTTTGATCACCAGGACTTTCTGTTTAACAGTTGTGTGCCTTTTTCAGCAAGGCTCAGATTGTGCCCGAATTAAAGAACTCTCTGGCATTTCTTTGTGAGAGCTGAGAAGGGCAGCTAATGAGGAGAATTTAGGTACAAATCTCAAAAAGGCACACACATGTTTCTTTGTAGCTGGTCAGGGATACTCAGGGCCCCACTCGATCCTGTAACCCAGGTACTGTGTCTTTATTTGCCCCAGGTGGCACTTCTTGGGGTTTGACATCAGTCATGCCTTTTTCAGACTGGCCAGGACCTCCCCTAGTTGAGATGTCCTGATAAGCAGCTGCATAGAACTTAAAAACCCAGTACAGCCACTGGCACTGCTGAAGGTGGTTTTGGGTCAAGTGTCAGGGGTGAAGGGCACCTGTCAGTAGTCCTTGGTCATTTCAATGTTTGAGATGAACCGGGCTCTTCCCAGCCTCTCCATCAGATTGTAAATCTGGGAAGTATGTAGCCATCAAACTCTTGATTGAGGCAGTGGAAGTTTTTACATGGTCTTAGGGTTCTGAAAATGAAGGGGGTAGACCAGGGTTTGGCAGACTCTTGGATGATCCTCCTCGATAGCATTTTGTTGGGATTGCTTATTTTGATAGAGCAGCTGCTTGTTTACTACTCCCAAAGGGGTCTTGATCTCATGATGGACCAAGTGTGTTAGGGACAGTGGAGAAGACGTCTGAGAACTGGTCCACCAACTCCGTAAGGAACTGATTCTTGGACGGAATGAGATCAGCCCCTAACCAAGGTATGTTTGTGTGGCTCTGGTACACAGAAAGCAAAAAAAACACCACCAGAACAGATCAAACCCATTTTTCTATCAACAGATTGATATGATACAATTGTGCGTCTGTTCACTTTACCTGGCTGTTGCAGCTGCTAGTTTATGAGCCACACTATTTCTACTACCATATTTGGGCCTTACCAGTGGCCCAGGAATTTGCAGAATGCATCTGGGATGAACCCTTCCTCATCCAGCATCCGGTGCAGCATTCTCTTCAGGGTCTGGTTGAATCACTCAACCAAGCCCGTCATCTGCAATGGTATATGGATGTTTTCAGGTGTATAACCTACAACAAATGACACAGATCCCCATTAACAGAGATGTAAAGGGCATGCCTTGGTTTGTGAGGATGTCCGTTGGTATCTCCACATGGCGGAACAGCAGCATCGGTTCTTTTATGGAGGTGGTCTTCTGAAGTGGGACCTCTTCAGTGTACCTAGTGGCATAATCCACAATCACCAAGATGTATTTATGAGGTCCATTCCCATCTGCTCAAAAGGAATGTCTATCACCAGCAGCAGAATCAAGGGCATTGGTGCAGGCTTCTAAGTAGCCATCCTTTTGCACTGGGGCACTGACTAATAATCAATAACAAATCAAAGAAAAGCTCAAACATCATGTCCTCAATAATGCATCTATAACAATATTGTGTGTGTAAGAGAGACAGGGTGGAATCTGGTATTCTGCATCTCTCTCAGTGTCGACTAGTAACACACACAGACATGTTCTTCAAAGAGAAAAAGAGATCAAGCCATTTTTCAGTTCACCAATAACATTTATGATTGTGTTCATGCATGTCTGTGTGTCTGTGTTCTCCCAGAGAGATATCCCTGGTAATTATTAGATTATTAGTCTGCACCGATGTAGGCTTCTGAGTGACCATCCGCTGGCACCGGGGACACTGACTATAGCCGCTGAATCTCTGTGTCCATTC
>NC_083463.1:33243139-33276060 GCF_030014155.1 Tachysurus vachellii | reverse complement strand
TAAGCCTTTTGCAGTGGCTAAACCATCCAGAGTGTCCTCTGACTCCTCAAACGAAGAGCCTTTGGATAGGGTCCCACTTAGGGACACTGCATACAGACACATCAACACAAATAGAAAATCATCAGACTGGTCCATTACAATCCACAAACCCATAGTTTTCATAGGGGACTCTAATTTAAATCGTATCCCCTTAATCAAGAACACAGATATACAGATAGTTTTCCAGAATTTTCTACATCTCACCAAAGTCTTACGGAAACAGCACCCAAAGGGCCAAACCACATCCACACACACAGCAGGTAATATTAGCAGCAGGTATCCACAATAGACACCAACAACCACACAAGACAGCCATAAAACAATTACACGGTCTGTGGAGGGCGGCCCATACTGCGTTTCCCAATGCCACGATTCACACTGCAGTAATTCCATATTCACGTTCTTTGCCTGATCGGGAACAGCAGACTCTGGAGGTACTCAATGACTACATTGTGTCTCATGAGAATCCATTGTTTGATGTGGGCTCACGACTGCTCAAAGTAGAAAGGGATGGCATACGCAGGACAACCAACACAGCACAGCTAATGTTTGATTACTGGTTAGAGCAACCAGACCCCTAATAAAACACTTGCAATAGATGTACGTAACTTCAGGCAACAACCTTAATAAAAACCTACTTTAAAGAACAAAGAACATACAAACCCGAAAACATGGATTCTCATGAGACCCAATGTGGAAAGGTGAGTACACCTAAACGCAAGGTCACCAAAGTTACAAAATGTATATCTCATTCTTGAAGTTTCAAATTGATGGTTTTTAAAGGTATTAAATTCAAATGGTACAGGTCTCCAGGATCCCTTTCTGATTGATGATCATTTCATTATTATTATTATTATTATGTTTATTAATTTTATATAAATTTAAAAAGATAATAAACAGAGTTATGGATGTAGAATCTTTTTTATTTTTTTGAGTGTGGTTTTGCAGTGATGAACATTTTTAGCACTTATCTTTTTGACTATTTATCTTCATAGCACTTTCTACTTAGCACTTATTGCTCCATACTCTTGTTTGAATTCTTTTTTATCATAACGACACATTGCAACTATCTTAAACAACCTACTTTATTCTGTTATTCCTGACCTCAACCTCTGCCCTTACCCTAACCTAACACCTAACCTTAACCTCTGCCCTTACCCCTACCCTATCCTCTTACCCCAACCTTTACCCTAACCTTAACCCCATACCCAACCCTAACCTTAACCTTTGCCCTTACCCTATCCTCTTACCCCAACCTTTGCCCTAACCTTAACCCAAAACCCAACCCTAACCTTAACCTTTACCCTTACCCCTACCCTATCCTCCTACCTCAACCCTTGTCCTAACCTTAACCCAATACCCAACCCTTACCTTTTCCTTTCCCTAAACTTAACCTTCACCTTTCTTGTCCCCCCCCCCCCTTTCGCTTTGCTTCTTCCTTTCTACCCTTTCTTCTCTCCTCTCCCTCTCACCCAAAATAATTCCAAATTTCCATTCACCACTTACCTGTAATCCGGTCTTCTTCCAATACTTACCTCTAATGCAGTTAAATATCCGATTTCACTCTATCAAAAAATAGGGGATCTTGGAGACCTGCAACATAAATAAATAAACAAATAAATAAAATATTATTTGATCAAAATAAATAGGGAGGAAAGAGTTTCCTGGATGTGCCCATGCACAAAAAATCCCATTGGGATACCCTGTTAAAACGATCCTTTCTAAAACCTAACCCTAGGACAGGGAAAGATAGTATATCGCTTGTAGCTAAAACGTAACCATTATCTCAACCCAAAAAATTTCACGCCTAAACTCACTCTGTTCTCCTTCATGTCCGCTCTCATCTTTTAGGAGTAAATGATAGATGATATAAATGCATAGATAAAATAGGTTAATAGTTCAATAACTCAATCAATACTGAGTAGATACTTAGCTTTAGCAATAGTTAACTTCTGATTGGACATGGGACACAAGCCAAGGCTTGATCGACCTGTGGCTGGCTGCCTCAGAGGAGGGTGTACAGTGATCAAATCTGAATCTGAGGAGCACTGCCGATGATGTGTCCTAAAATTCATAAAATGTTTGTTTTTAATAACCTTAAACTCTTTAAATAAGCTAATAATTCTAAGATGAATTATTTTAATAAAATTTAAAAAAAATAATAATAAATAATAAATTAATTAATTAAATGAATAAAATGCAAGAGTAAACACACCTGGTCTCTAAAAACCTTAAAACTTGGAGACTGGCCCACTCAATCCAGTGGCTCACCTCCTTGTTACTCAACAAATCAAAGGTCTGACAGAGCGATAGCTGTGCAATAACATGCGTCGGCCCGTGCCTTTCCCTTGTCTCCCTATTCAACCGTGCAGGTTAAGACCCTGTGATGGGGGGAGTCATTGTATTCTTTCAAAACCCTAACCCTAACCCGAGGCTATGGCATTGATGGCCCGTGCATACAGGTTAGCGCTCCTAAACCAATCCTAACCCTAACCCAACCACACTTCTATCCTAATCCCAACCCTAAAACCCTAACCCACTCCTAAACCTAACCTTAACCCACTCCTCATTCTAACCCTAAAACCCTAACCGCTAACCCCAACCCTAATCGGCCTGTGCCTCATGCTTATAGCACGCTCAATCTTTGAGGGCTTCCTTCTCAGAATCAGTCCAGGTTGAATACTTGGGGCTGTGAACAGAAAAGACAAGAGGGATTATTAGTCATATTTTTTTATTAATAATTTGATTATAGTGATTGTGCACAATAGCAGGTGCATTAACAAATTATTATGACCTTATGGCAATTTTTTTTCCCCTTAGAAATTTGATAAATATAAATTTCATTGAATTTTTAGTTTAAATTGAATTATACTAATATAACATTATTATTTAGGCCTAAAAAAAGTTGAAAAAGTCCTTTGCAATTTTTTGAAAAGGCAGCTAATTTTCTAATTGGCTGGCAAGTGTGGAGTTTCAAATTCAAATGGGAAAAGGAGCCCATTGGGCCATTTGAATTTAGTCCCACCCCCGAGCTATAAAAAGAGACACCTGAGGATGCAGAGCTCATTCATTGCTTCTAGTAATTTCTCATTCCTGTTTTTTCAAGCTTTTTGTTTTGCAATTATTTATTTATTTATTTACAATCCATTTATTTCTCAATTTTTATTTTTTTATTTATTTACTTTATTTTTCTCTTTCAAAAATTTTTTTTGAACAAGCCAGCCTGAAGAAGGTTCCAAGTGAACCGAAACGTTGCAACGGTTTGTTCACACTTTTCTTTTTCAAAAACAAACATATATATTGAACACTTTTTCTAAAAATGAATAAAAATGTTTTTGCTAGAAAGAGACGGATGGACGGTGGTGACGCACAGACGCAGACGTGCCACTCAGCCCACTGTCTGGCCTATGCCCTATCAACACGGCAGAATGGAACGTCAGGCACGAGAAGAGAGAGTTCTCTTTTGCCGACGCAGTCAAATATGGCAGCCACAGACGGGCAGCCGTTACTTACCGTAATAATCCTCATCAAAGGTCTGATAGGCCAAAATTTTTGGAAACCCGGGCCCGCTTTGGGCCTGGCACCTTTGTCCCTTTGAAAAAACCCTCATAAGGGAACCACAGAAAAGACAGCAGATTCACCCACGTGGATTTCGTCCTCACCTGCAAAACAAAAACACACAATATGAACAGAACACAGAAGATGAACGCTCAGATGATCCTGATTTCATCACAAAAGCCACTACATTACTCAACATTATTAAACTTGTACACCACCAAAACAGTGTTAGCCATGAGCAGCCTGTGGGAATTAAAAGAATTGAGAAAAATCTGGCAGATGTCATCAGGCCAGCCTTGTCAAACTCCACAACACAGGCTCTCATCGAAGGCAATGCTAAAAATTGGGCATACACAACCATGCTTATCCTAAAAAACCACTATGAGGATGCATTGGTGCAAGAAATGGCTAAACTCCAGCATTTCTCTTCCCAGGGCTGGGATAAATGCTTCAATACTGCCATCTTGTGGGCAAAACGGAGCTTAGGCATGAGACTAAAAGACAAATCCATACATGAAGCTCATGCATTGGCAGGGGAGAAGTGGCAGGCCACTGGTTTTTCTACTGACTCTGAGGAACAGAGTGAGACAGTGGGGAGTCAAAATATCTCTCCCACTCCTCCCCTTACAGAAAATACAGTGGCTAAAAATACTATAGTTGTGCAGGCTGTTGTACACAGGGGGACGGATGCACAGCCTTTGACCGAAACATCCACCCCAGTACCAGAAAGACAGACAAAAGTTTCCTCCACCATGACAGAGCCACAGAATGACTGGTCCCCCATGAGACAGGAGGACTCAGACAGCCATCGGGATGTGGAACAAAATTTTCCGGCCTCACCGAAAGAACAACGTACCCCCCCGCTCTTGTCCTAATAAGGATGGGGAAGGGGACGGATGTGAAATGGAAAATTTTGAGGCACAGAGTGAGCCCGAGTCCTGATAAAATCACTAGCCTTAGGACAGCCACACAGGCCCGTTTAAGCGTTGAAGTCAGCACTCCTTTGGGAACACAGCGTGTCTCCAAGGGGGACGGACCGAACAGGCACATAAGCACATCCAGAAAGATGGTCGATTGGAAGCTCACGGTCCGAAAAAGGTGGCTGATTGTCGGTGACTCTAACCTGTCCAGAATTCCTCCATTTAAAAACCCAGATCTCCAAATAGAGAGCTATCCAGGGGCCAATTTCAGACATATGGAGACAGTGATCAATAAAAATTCTCCCTCCACTGATGTGGAACACGTGATGTTGTCGTTAGGGATCAACAGCCGAGCACAGAATGCCAAAGACACTGCCATTAAGCAGATGCAGGCAGCCTTAAGGGCAGCTAAAGATAAATTTCCTCTGGCACAAATTTGGGTGTTTTTTCAGGTAAGCTTCCAACAAAAGAGCAGACACAACTATCCTAAATAGACATATCTTGCCCAACCTGAAACACATCACAGCCCTGTCCAGATCTGAGTTTCACACGGACAGTGATAATATACACTGGACAGTGGACACAGCCAAAAACAAGCTCAACCACTGGCTTCATTTTTTAAATTAGACATCCCCGCGAGCCTGCATGCACAGGAGGGGAATCAGAATGTGGTAATTCTATCAAAAAAGTTTCATATCACTCCCCCACAACTTAGTCTGCTCATGAAAGGCCTGACATTCATTCCATCAGGCATGATGGGCAGAAATCATCACGAAATACAAACACGATACGATCTACAACAATACCATAGGAGAATGAAACTGGCCGCTTATTTCCAAAATGAGACAGACTCGAACCCTCCTCCTTTTACACCCAAATCAGACTGGGTCCCGCCCGAAGATAAATTACCTACAGAACTTCACACATTATTCCAAGCTGATTTAAAATATCTTAAACATTTCAGATTGTCCCAGAATGAACCCAGCCTCAGTCAGGAGGAAATAGATGCTCTAATGGAATTGAGGGAAAACAAACATATTATCAAGCCAGCTGATAAAGGCAGCGCTATTGTAATATGGGACAGAGAACAATACCTTTGGGAGGGATATAGACAATTACTTGAATATTACAAAAAATTAGAAAAACCTATCTATTTAGACACAATACTTATGATTAAGTGTATAGTTCAATCCCTATACAAGAAGAAATTTATTAATGCAAAACAGAAAGCCTACCTATTGGGGAACGGGGAGCCCAGAAGTAGGAGGTTTTACATGCTCCCAAAAATACATAAAGACCAATCTAAATGGGGCGAACCGTACGAGATCCCCCCAGGGAGGCCTATAGTGTCGGATTGCGGCAGCGAGACGTACTATACTACTGATGTGGTGTCCTGAAATTCATAAAAAGACCATTTAACCTTCAAATAGGCCAATAATTTAAAATACTAAAAATTATTTTTTTTATAATAATATTGAGGACTTACCTGCTCAGCCTAGTGGCTCACCTCCTCTTTACTCATCAAAGGCCCAGTTGGGACAATAAACAATGAAACAAAGCTCTGCCTAACCCTAACAGTGCAATAACATGCAGCAGCCAGTGCCCTATCCTTCAAAAACCTAATCCTAGCCCTAACCCAAGGCAAAGCAGCAGCTGCACTTGCTCAGGAAAAACAACCCAGCGTGTAAGCTGCTTGTGTCCTTTTACTGCTCGAACATTAAAAGCATGGTAGTGTGCTGCATTTCAGTATAGAAGTCAAGCAGGCAAGAGAGCAACAAAAAAAAAACCCCTGTACTGCATTTGAGGCAAGTCTTTCACAATTAATGTAGGATAATAAGTTAGTCAGTAAGTGAACATTGAAAAGCAAAACCATGTTTGTAGTACAATTCAATTCTTTATATTGCCATAAAACATTTACTCTGCATTTAACTGCACCCAATCAATACAGCTTATGTCTGAGCTTGGGGATCATGTAGAAATAATTTCATCACCAGAATTAAAACAGGAGAACAGCAGATATTGGTTATAGTAGCTTACCCCTTTAGCCAGTGTCAAGCAAAATGGATATGAATATGCTCAAACCCCTTGTCAAAGATCAGGTTTCTCTTCCAGCAAGGGGGAGGGAAAAAAAGGCACTACACTTCAAGAGCTCATTTAATTGCATTTAAAAGCAACACATTTAATTTTATACACAATACAAACAAAAACACCGTCAAAGCTTTAAAAACGTAAAATTACAAGATTGGTTTCAGTTACAAGCTTGCACTAAAATATTTAAAAACATTGTTACAAACTGCGTTTAGGCAACACAGCACGAAATAGTGAAGTTCCTCTCGCTTGGATGAAGGTCACAATTAGTTTTTTGTCAGTAACCTCCATATGAGCAAAGCCACCAAGTGTAGAGGACTTTCCTGTGAAGAACTTCAGAGTGTCTCGAGGAACAGAGTTTCGATGCCGCATGTCTGGGTCAATGAAGTTTCCTGCACCACTCACGACATAACCAACACTGGACTCCTTGAAGTACTGAAACAAAGTATCAAGATATTCTTACAGCTACAAATCGATCAATTTCCAAGCCAAAGCTCAGCTCACTCTTACCAACTCATTGAACTGTCCTACAGAACCAAGGGCAGCTGTAGGAGAAACCATGGCTACAGAAACAGGGAATGATTTGAGTTAAGGGCCTTGCTCAAGGGCTAAGGAGTGCTGATGCTAGAATTTAACACCATATAAGCAGTAGTGCATTGCCACATCCATCAAGCTACCACAGTGTTTGGATTAGTGGACCGAAGTCCTACAAAAGGATTACACCCAAAAACAGGGCCATGTTCTGCACAAGATATACCAAATTTATCAAAACATACCATTAACAAATCCTTAAGATATTGTTTACATTCCAAGTTCAAGCTTCAAGTGTAAAAACCTACCTGAAGGTTGTGATCATGTCCACACAGGTAAGCTGTGACTTTGTACTTCACCAGCAAGGGGTGAAGCCTTCTCAGCAGACAGTCAGTGGGCCCATGTTTGGACACGGACCAGACAGGATAATGACCAGCCACAAGGAGGAAGTCAGCTGTGGAGCGCTGCAGACGTTCCTGCAGCCACAGTAGTTGCCGGTTAGCCAACACACTGCTTGCTGGGCCACTTGGCTTTCCATCCTGGAAGTCATCAGTGTTTCCACAAAGAAGCACCGTGTCCAACATTAGCACCTGCAGAATGCCAGCAGTGTGTGGGATGTTGAAGTTCAGTTCGTAGTAATAATATGGGAAATTCCTGAAAGAAAAAGGATGTGCACTAAAATAGAGGCTAGAAATAGTTATAGAATAATTTGAGGGGTAGTTACCAGTTAGTAAAACATTGAGCAATCACGGACAACAATAACATGGAAAATTCACTCAATTGCTAGTCCACCAGGATCAAAAAAAAAAAAAAAAAAAGAAGTTAGGAATACTACACAAGTGCTGGTACAGATGGGCTGTTCTAGAAGCTCAGGCAAGCCCATCTGGCACCAACAATTATGCAAAACCATAGAGGGGAAATTCCTCTCCCCTCATACACACCCATGCTGCCTTGGTTCTATAATTGCATGATTAAGTGTACAGGTATTCCTCAGTGGCAAGTGAGTGAAATTTGTTGAATTTGATGCTGCAAATTTCTATATACCAAAGACAAGACAAGTATAAATGGAAAAAGTTGTCTAACCATCGTTGGGACATTTTGCTGTACTGGATCTGGGCACGAACATTTCCTGCATGGTCATGGTTGCCAGCAACAACATACCATGGAATATTTAGAGATTTAGCAGTGTAGACATTCTCAAAAGTCTCCTAAAACAGAAAGTCAGAATTAAGACCAGGGTTAGATTACAGTTTCAAAAGAAAATGCAGTTCGGTCATCCAAACTGGTGGGAAAACAAAACAAAACCTTCACTTAAATTGCTGAATGCACACAAGCTTTTTTTTGCTGCAACTACATTCTAGTACTTCAACTGCAGCACTACACTAATAATTCAGCAGTTATCTTACAACATCCGTTTACAAGTCATTAGCTTAGTTTGGGTTAGTCAAAAGATTGACACGAACAGAGCCATTTTTTGGAAACTGCACATACCTGAAATCTAGGATCATCCACACTCTTCACACCTCTGTAATAAAAGTTATCTCCAAGTGCTAAAACAAAATCAGCGCCAAGGTGCTCAGCAGTTCGGCCCATTTCCCGTGCTGTAGCCCACTCAACAGGCGTGACAAAAGGTGCATTAGGCAAACCACCCCAGTCACCAACTACCAGGAACCGGATGGATGATCGATTAGCTGTAAAACAGAATCACAACAAAAGAGACAGATTTTCAGTGCATTTGCATATTCTCCATGCAAGACATACACCCTCAAAGTCTAACTTAACTAGTAGTAACTCAGCTACAGAATTCTCAATCACTTTATTTCAATAAACTTCAAACACAAACAAATAAATACTCAGCATTCACACCAGGGAAAGGGGAAGCTGGAACAAAACATCTCCAATAAACTGGCACCAAAGCAGCTGAAGATATACTTCTTTAAAACATTTTCCAGTTGCATGTATTTTGTACACAAGCAGTTACCTTTATAAGAAAAAAAAAAAAAAAAATCCAGTTTCTGCAAAAAGTATTTTACACAATGCTAAAACAAGATTCAGAGTAATGTCATGAGATGCAGTCAGAAACAGTTTTTAATCTTAAGTAACCTAACTTACTACCTTCTGATTCCATGCCATGAAATGGAGGAGGAGAGCAAATAGAAACAGGAAGGAGGATCAAGAGAATGGAGACCAGCTGGGAAGCCATCTACAGAGACAGACACACGGTCACCATCAAACCAATTGTAACTACAGCACTCCACATTTTACACCAAAATACATGGACAAAATTAAAATGACTTAGAACCAAAACCACAGAGGCATACTGCTAAAAATATCTAGATATAAAGTAATTAATCCTGCATCACCATGAGAGAGTCTTCCAGTTACCACAACCTTCCTGTTCACCTTCTTGCTCTACTCCACAAGCTCAAGCACACATGCCTTTACTTCTTGTTTTAAATGTTTTTGTTCTCACACTCAGCTTAATCCACTCATCTGCTCATTATCTCTCTCTCTCTCTCTCTCTCTCTCTCTCTCTCTCACACACACACACACACACACACACACACACTCAATCACTTACTAATTCCTGGAAAAGGCAAGGCAAGTTTATTTGTATAGCACATTTCATACACAGAGGTCATTCTAAGTGCTTTACATAGAAATTAGAAAACAGTTTACAAGAGAGAAAAAAATATATATGTAAAAATAAGAGACACACGATAAAATCATAATAAAAACAAAGAACAATTAAAGAAAATAAATGTGATTTCAATAAAAAAACAGCTTAAAATATGTTAAAAAGAATAAAACAGGAGTAAAAGTGATTAGGATAAAAAGTGCAGTCAGTGTGAAGCAGCACAGTGATCATTTAGTAAATGCAGAGTTAAACAGATGTGTTTTTAATCTTGATTTAAAAGTGTCTACTGTTGAAGCACATCTATAGGTGGCGTAATAACTAAATGCTGACGCACCTTGTTTTGAGTGAACCCTTGGTATCTCTAACTGACCTGATCCTATTGATCTGAGTCATCTGTTTGGTTTATATTCAGTTAGCATATCTGTCATGTATTTCGGTCCTAAGCCATGAAGTGATTTATAAATGAGTAACAATACTTTAAAATCTATTCTAAATGGAACTGGAAGCCAGTGTAAGGACCTGAGGACTGGAGTGATGTGCTCAGATTTTTTGGTTCTGGTCAGAATTCTGGCAGCAGCGTTCTGTATGAGCTGCAGCTGTCTAATGGTCTTTTTGGGGATCCCAGTAAGGAGTCCATTGCAATAATCCACCCTGCTGGTGATGAAAGCATGGACAAGTTTCTCTAAGTCCTGTCTTGAGACAAAACATCTAATTCTGGCTATATTTCTGAGATGGTAGTAAGCTGATTTGCTTATCGCTTTCACATGGCCACTGAAATTAAGGTCAGACTCTAAAATTACACCAAGATTTCTGACTTTATTTTGTGTCTTTAGGCCCCTAGAGTCAAGGTGTGTGTTAACCTTGAGAGTTTCATCTTAATTTCCAAATACAATGACTTCGGTTTTGTCTTTGTTTAACTGGAGGAAGTTTTGACGCATCCAACTGTTAATTTCATCAATGCACTTACATAGAGAGTCAATGGGGCTGTAGTCATTAGGGGACAGGGCTAAGTATATCTGGGTGTCATCTGCATAGCTGTGGTGAGCAATTTGGTTCTTTTTCATTATTTGACCAATTGGGAGCATATACAAATGAAAGAGAAGCGGTGCAAGAATTGAGCCCTGTGGGACTCCACATGTCATGGATGTCCACTCAGATTTATGGTTACCTATGTTCACATAGTAACCTCTCCCTTTTAGGTATGATTTAAACCATTTGAGGACCATCCCAGAAAGCCGTACAGAGTGTTCCAGTCTATGTAAGAGTATGGTGTGATGTACCGTGTCAAAGGCAGCACTAAGGTCTAGTAGCACCAGCACTGATATTTTACCTGAATCAGAGTTTAAGCGAATATCATTTATTATCTTTATGAGCACTGTCTCTGTGTGTGATGCTGGCGGAAACCAGATTGAAAATTGTCCATTTGAGATTAAGAATTTGTTCAGCTGATTGAAGATTTGAGATTGGTCTGTAGTTGCTATGTATGGTTTTGTCTAGGTTACTCTTTTTTAAGAGAGGCTTAACAACTGCCGTATTTAGGGACTCTGAAAAAGTGCCTGTGAGCAGAGAAGTATTTACTATTTTTAAGAGGTCAGTTTCTAAACAGTTAAGTACCTTTTTGAGAAAGGATGTGGGGGGGGGGGTGTCAAGGCTGCACGTTGATGCTTTAAGATGTTGTACTGTTTCTTCCAAGGTTTTTATATCAATTATGTCAAATTCTGAGAAAATGACAAATTTTTGAGGTTGTTGTAATGAGGTCTGACTGACCACATTACAATATGAGGCCGTATTTATTGCCATTCTGATATTACTGATTTTCTCAGAGAAAAAGGTTGCAAACTCATTGCATTTGTTGTCAGAGAGCATTTCACTGGGAACTTGATTTGGGGGGTTTGTTAGTCTCTCTACAGTAGAGTGCGAATGTTGTTTATGTTGTTTATGTAATGTAAAGAGTGCGAGTGTTGTTTATGTTGTTGTTTATAATGTTTGAGAAGAAGATCTGTCTAGCTGTGCCTAGTTCTACATTGAAAGCACGAAGACTGTCCTTATAGATGCTATAATGTACTTCAAGTTTTGTTTTCCGCCACATACGTTCAGCTTTTCTGCATGTTCTTTTCATGCTCTGTACAGCTGTTGTGTTTCTCCAAGGTGCTTTACATCTGCCAGTGATCATCCTGACCTTTACTGGAGCTATACCATCAATAGCATCTTTAACTTTTAAGTTAAAATTTAGAGTCTGCCGATATGTTTGGCAACATTGATATAGCATTCATAAATACCTCACTGGTGTTTTCATTTATGAACCTTTTTTTGACATAGACAGATCTAGCATCAGTGGCAGGACAGATCAATAAATCAAAGTAAACACAGAAATGGTCAGATAGCGCTTCATCCTTGATAACAGTGGATGAAATGTTTAGACCCTTGCTAATGAGCAGATCAAGAGTGTGTCCCCTATTGTGTGTAGGACCTTGCACGTGCTGGGTCAGATCAAAAGTCTTTAAAACATTTAACAGTTCAATTGCAGTATTGTTTTCTGCATTGTCTATATGAATGTTGAAATCTCCAGCAATAACAAAATAATCAGATTCAGAGGAGATTGTTGATAAAAGTTCTGTGAATTCATCAACACATGTTGGGGTGTATTTGGGAGGCCTATAAATAATTGTAAACAGAATGCGTGGTGTACCTTTTAGAGCAATACACAAATATTCAAAAGACTGGTAATCACCAAGTAACACTTGCTTGCATTGAAAGGCATCTTTGAATAAAGCAGCTATTCCTCCACCTCTTCTAACAGCTCTACAGACACTTATAAAAGTAAAGTTGGGTGGTGCTGATTCATTGAGGACTGTAGCGCTGCAGCTGTCATCTAACCAGGTTTCATTTAGAAACATGAAGTCCAGGTTGTTAGTGGTGATAAGATCATTAACTAAAAATGATTTGTTCTTTAATGAACGGATGTTCAGAAGTGCTAATTTAACAGTAACTGGTTTTGGCCCTGTATCCATCTCAGAATGACGTCTAATAGGCAGTAGATTAGATAGAATTGTCGTGCGGCTGGAGAGGGCCTTCGTCTTTCTATCACATATCAGGACAGAGATAGGGAAAGCTAAAGGGACATCGGGCTCCCGCATGTTCTGAAAACATTTCTGATTGTTACTGCTGTCATAGCGGGGACCCAACACATATCAGTTACCAGTGCTGTTTGCAGATGAGGGCTGGTGTGATCCCTGACGTTGAGGCAGAGGTCGGAGTGCTCTCTCAGATGGAGGGGGAGGGCAGGCTGGGCCCGGAGGCTTTGGTGGTTGTGGAGCCCGCCGTTTCATGGTTGATATTTGGGGACTCGCAGCAATAGAGGTTCCAGCGGATACCAGTTTCTCCATTTTCTCTGAAAAGCACAGAAGTGGTGATGTTGGAGAGAAGGAGAGAGAGTGTGACGACATCAGCTGTGATTCTGGTGTTCCTGGAGGCTGCGGAGTGTTATCTTGTTTTTCCTGGTTGTTATCCACAGAAACGTCCTTGGGTGTCGATTCACCATCCAGCTGTAGTGAGGTCTGTGGGTCAGACCTGAGCTGTGTCTGTGAACAGTAGTTGTTGTAGCTGCGGAGTTTTATCCTTGTCAACTGAATGTCCATCCAGGCATTGGTGCGAAATCCTGTGGTCATTTAGGCCGTCCAGGAGTGGACTGGCACACTCAGCTGATGAATGAAGAAGGGAGAAAAAGATATTGTCTTTAAGCAACCTAGCACCTAGTTTGTTTGGGTGGATACCATCTGTGTTAAAAAGTTGCCTTTGACTCCAGAAGATATTAAAATTGTCAATGTAATTCAGTCCTCTCATGGTGCAGGTTTTTTGCAGCCATGAATTTAAACTTGGTAGCCGAGAAAACATATTTGTTCCTCTGGCTGGGAGAGGTCCACTGATGAATGATTGAACTTTCAGTCTTGCAAGTGTTTCTAAAAGTTCATTGAAATCCCTCTTAAGGAGCTCAGACTGCTCTTTCCCACATGTATGACAATCCGACTGACAGACTTATGTTTCATCAGAATGTTGCAAGGTTCCTTATTAACATCAGAAACCGTTGCCTGAGGGAAACAGTATTTACAGGTAGCCTTGCTTCCAATGTTTCTGATAATAGAGTCACCCGCTATCATCGTGCTTGGCTCGGCTGCTGTCTGAGTGGAGCGCCGCTGCCTGTATGATATTGAGCGTCTGTTAGCTCTGTTAGCTACTGGCTGATGTGATCTGTGTCCATTTACATTTGGGGATTCTTCGCCCAAACTCACTACTGCTTCATATCTATTTTCAATCCGCACAGGGGGTGGGAGAATACCAGTAGGTGATGCTAATGCAGCAATTTGTGACACTCGTGAAAGTCTAATGTCTTGAACACCTTTGGGTCTCGCACTCTGTTTATGCCATCGGTTTGTGTCCTCAATTACTTTAGGTTTCTCTGAGCTCACTATGACCTGTTTAAAAGCATTAGGTTCACAGGACTCACCAGCTTTATGTTGAGAGGGACCACGATGAAGCTCTGCTGTATGTTCTTGCAGGGTCGGCAGCACCACAAGTAACTTTGTTTCGAGAACTGCAATCTTTTGTAGAAGTCTGTGGCAGTTTGAGCAGCAGGTGGATTGAGATCCAAAAGAAGGCATTTTCTCTTCTGTTGGAGTGTGTGCAGCTGTGATGTCCTGATTTAGGATTGTAAACTGCTGACAATAGCAGACTGGTAGACCGCTGTGACAAATTCCCCAAGTTGTTGAATATTCCAAATATCAATATAGTTCCAGGAATTTGTAGTTTTAGTGTGAGTGCATAATTGTTTAGTTTGAGCTCTGTGCTGAACTGCTGGAAGTTAAATCAAAAGATAAAAGCGAAAAAGCAAAAGCGCAAAACACAGAGAGCAAGTAAGAGCGTCCGAACAGTAGTGAAGCAGGAAGCTAGCACCTGACAGGATTAGAATTAAATATGAATAAGATGAAAACTAATGATTTCATCATGATCTAAGAATTTTATTAACTTTTTGTTGTATTTTATGGCATTAAACACTACTAAAAGCTAATTACTGGACAAGATCAACACATTTTCCTCAACAATTGTCATAATTACAGATTATTATATATTATTAACACTCATTATACAGTTGTGTGGTAAACACAGTATCTAATTTTAATCTCAGTTTTCCACCTGAAACTTATGACATCATCACACACCTGAGCACAAAGAATTTCAGAATGTCAGTAAATCATTCGTGAGCTTAATCAGCACAACTCTTAAAGGACAGTGTGAAAGATCAAACATGAATGAGTTATAGAAGTGGATCTCACAAACCTGTGGCATGTCTGTCTGTTCTCTCAGCATTAATGCAGTAACACACTCATCACCTTCTGCTTATCACAGCTTTATATAAAATCTGTATGCGTGTTCATGTGAATCAGCAGCCATGTGACGACACCTTCATTTTCCATCCTGCTGCTTCTCTGACACACATCTATGTTTGTGGGTAATCTGTCTTTGACTGTAGTTAAAAAATATAAAATCCTTATAAACTAATAATACTAACATAAAAGCCTACTTAATTAATTTAGCATATGATCACAGCAAGACCACGTCCACTGCTTACTCTGAGACTGCACTGTATTGATTTAATTTGTCATTCATTATTTATAAATTGTGTAACGTGGTGTAAACGATATAAAGGGTTATAAACATGACAATTCAGACTTTTTGTCATCGGTCGGTTTGATGATGACGTTCCAACTTAAACCACTTGTTCACTGTTCACGCTACAGTCCACACAGTACATGACAAAAAAGTATTTTTGGTTTAAAAATAGAAAACATTTTATTCAGTCAGTGTTAAGCTCAGATGAAAATCACAGTTACTTAAACAATCAGGAAGAGAATCGAAACAAAAACCTCTACCATGAGAATGACATTAACATTTGTAAGTGTGGCTGTTTCGACTTCACACTCACTCAAATAGAACAGTATTAGAAATATTCCTCAGAGGAAAAACAGGCTGGAGCACTTCCTCTTTTTTCACATGGTCAGCCTGAATCACACACATCAGCTCCGAGGTTAACAAAGGGAAACTCTACTGAAGATGTGAAAACAAGGACGTGCAAATGCACTACAATAACACTGTTTGGGGGAAAAAAGGAAGGGGAGCAGTGGAGAAAATCTAAAGCCAAACTTGCAGCGTGCACAATAACTATTTACTCAACAGAGCAGAGCAACAGAGATCTAGGTCTCCACCACAAAACCACAAATGAATCAGTCTTTATTAGACAAAATGGACGAAGCTCCACCTACAGTACTATTTACTGAATCGGAGCAGAGGAAGCTCCACCTTCTGGAGACATAATGCATGTGGTAAAAGAAGATGCTCCTGGGAGACAAAGCTGAAGGTTGATGATGAAAAGAAGATGAACTTTCCTGTATAGTAATGCAGAATGAAGGGTCCACTGTCAGCTTGGGAAGAGAAGCTCCGTTCTTGGCAGAGTGTTTATTTGTAGCTGTAGTTTGTGTTGTTGCTGCTGTAGCCCCCGGGGTTGGGGTAGCTTCTCTGCTGATACCCAAAATTCTCTGTTCCAGTTCCACCTGTCCCAAATGTTGACTGATTAGAATATGCTAGAAAAAGAGAGAGAAAAAGTTGTGAGAGTGATGAACACACAGTTTACTACATCATGCATAATAGTTTTAATACACCTGTGGTGACTCATTGCAGTGTGTGTGTGTGTGTGTGTGTGTGCATACCCCCATAGTTGTAGTTCTGGGTATTCTGGTAGCCATATCCATAATCAGGTCCCACAAGAGACTCCTGGTTCTGCCCGCAGTTTTGGTTCAGGTTCTGTGTGTTCTTTCTGTACTGGCCGTACTCATGGCTGTGCTGGCTGTAGTAACCACTGCTGGGTGGAGGGACGGCCTGATACACCGGTGTTTGTGTGTCTGACACACACTGTTCCTCCTGAGATCCTGCAGTGTTCAATTCACCACTGACTGAGAACCCAGAGCAACTGCTCACTGCTGTAGTCACATGCACAAGCACACACACACACACACACACACACACACACGCTGTTCATCATTTCAGGGTACTGTACTTGTCTTCAATCAGAGAGTAAGGGGTTAGTGATAGATTTAGGGTGCCTACATATTCAGTAGTGCTTATCAACAATGTGAAAACAAGTACTTGGATGAGTTTTGTGTGTGTGTGTGTGTGTGTGTGTGTGTAAACAGCCTCTTGTGAGCTGGATCAGCAATGTGACATGTCCGACCTTTAAAAGTGGAGCCTTTATTGTTAAATCCTCGACCCCGCCCTCTTCCTCTGCCATGCCCAGCACTATATGAAATACCACCGACTCCACCGTAACCCTACACACACATTCATCATACAAATCAAACACAGTGTGAGACAGATTGTGTAGCTGTAGATGGATCTGTGTGGTCTGTGTAAGGCTGTGAGGAAAACAAGTACTGGGACTGGTTTAGGGTGATTTGTGTGTGTGTGTATATGTGGGTGTGTATGTATGTGTGTGTGTGAGACCATTGGAGAGAATTTCTTCTTCTTCTGGTTCTCAGGATTGTCATTAGGAAAAAGTTTCTCTAGTGCAGCCAGAGCGGCATTTGCCTTCGCTAACTTCTTATTAGAACCTGAACCTTGAAACTTCTGTCCATCTACTTCCACCTGAAACACACACACACACACAGTAATATCATATATTAATCGCATATAAGTATGCGTAATGTTTAGTGAGGATTAAACAATCATATCTCTCTCCCTCTCACACACACACACCTCAATGGTGAAGATCTTGTCGTTAAATCGTCCTCTCACTGAGACGACCTCATACTTCAGACTCCGTCTCTTTTCATTCAACTCCATGACCGGATTTTTTCCATGTTTAGTGAGAATCGGACCCCCCTGTAGTGTAGCCTACACACACACACACAATTCTAGAAATATCTGTAAATTTATTCTTTTTTTTAAATCTGAAATATCACATGTACATAAGTATTATGACCCTTTACAACACCACATGAACTTTAGCTCACATGCCTCCCATTTCTCTTGATCGTTTCTGAGATGTTTTTACACGATCATTGGAGTCCAGTTCTGGTAAATAAAATTGATTGGACATGATTGAGAAAGACACACATCTCTATAGAAGGTTTCACAGAGCAAAAACCAAGCCATGAGCTCACTGAGGAACTGCCTGCAGAGCTCAGAGACAGAAGGCACAGATCTGGGGAAGGCGACAAGAGCACTTCAGCCTCCCTAATTCTCAAAAGGAAGATGTTTGGCACAACCAGGACTTTTCCAGGAGCTGGTCTCCCAGCCAAACTGAGCAATCGGGGGAAAAGAGCCTCAGTAAATGAGGTGACCAAAAACCCGATGGTTACTGTGACTGAGCTCCACAGATCCTGTTCAGAGATGGAACATTCGTCCATAAGGACAACAGTCACTGCAGCCCTGCACCGATCTGAGCTCCAATGATGGAAGTCTCACCTCAGACTGCTTGATGTTTTCAAAACAGCACCCAAAGGATTCTCAGACTGTGTGGAACAATATTCTCTGATCTAATGAAACCAAGATAGATGTTTGGCCTCAAATCTCAATATAAATCTCAATGTCCAGAGGAAACCCTGCACCGCTCATCACTTTATTTTCAGTTTTTAATTTTTTTCTTCTTAATAAGTTTATAGACATTTCAAGATTTCTGTTTTTTTGTCATTTGGGGGAAACTGAGTGTAGATTAATGTGAAAAAAAGAATTTGAATGATTGCAGTATCAGAATTTAACATAAAAATAGTGAAGGGGTCTGAATACTTTCTGAATGCACTTTATACAACTTAAAAAATTAAACACAACAAACAAATAACAATTTTTTACAAGTGTTCTACTCAGAAACTTGAAAGAGAAAGAGAGAGAGAGAGAGAGAGAGAGAGAGAGAGTTCACCTCAGCTCCTTCCCCCCCAGTCGCTGCAGTTCTGTTTGTTCCTGTGGTCACAGTCTCCTGACCTTTCTTCTGATCAGGTGTAGCTGTAGTCTCTGTGGCTGTGACCACTATACCCAGAGCCTGTAGGGCCTACACACACACACACACACACACACACACACACACACACAATCAGCTGTAAAATGATTTGAAGGATTGTCATAATTATTAAATATGTGTGTTTTGTTTTCTGAACAACAGAAAAATGATATAGTGAAAGTGCATAAGGTTGTGTTGGGGATGGGGGGGGTGTCTTAGTTTAATAACACACTTTTTGGGCGACGAGCAGTTTGGCATTGCGCTTTGAGGGTCCTGTTGCCTCATACATTTTGCCCTTCACTTCAATGGCCATGGTGAAGTGTGGACTGTGTTCAGGACCCGTCTGGGACACGAGCCGGTACAGCAAACCTGGATGCAGCTGATTCAGCATCATTACAGCATTACTGGGCTCAATGACAATCTCTGTATACACACACACACACACACACACACACACACACACAAACTTAATCCAACCTCATATGGTGTCATTTAATAAAAACAAAGTTCATCTTTCTGTAAATATTCTCGAGCAAAAGCACACGATTCGGAGGTAAACACTGCACCGTGATGGTTTGGCTACCACCTTGATTTTGAAACATCACCTTCTTTCAAAGAACATTGTACTTCCAAGCTTCTTATGGTAGAAGATATTGTATAACATATGTGTAACCCTGATGTTGGGTGAGGAGGTCTGTCAGCAGGCTGCATCCCAAAGCTGGCTTTATGCACAGATGTGTTGTTGAGCTGGAACAGTGTCTGAGCTTCTTAGTTCCAGTCAAAGGAAACGCTAAAGTCACAGCGCCCCTCCCCTACAGTGATAGGCTAGTCACAGCGCCCCTCCCCTACAGTGATAGGCTAGTCACAGCGCCCCTCCCCTACAGTGATAGGCTAGTCACAGCGCCCCTCCCCTACAGTGATAGGCTAGTCACAGCGCCCCTCCCCTACACACATACAGATGTATTGTGTTGCTGTGTCTCGCTCTGCTCACTCACAGTCACACACAGAACAGCTCTCTGTCTCTCCCTCAGTCACTCGGGTTCGTGGGTCTTTTCCGTTAACGTTTAGGGTTTCTTCAGCTTTTTACTTCGGGTTGTAACCTTAATAATACGTACATACTAACCAGTAGAGTTCTGGTAAACGTGGGTTCGTTCAGACGTGGTGCTTGCTTGGTAGAATGCGACTCGCATTGTGTCTCTGCCTGTCGGAGATTTTTTTTCTTTTTTAAACCTTCAGCTGTCTCTAACCAGTAACCAGACACTGTGTCTGACACGTTTTTGCTGTATTTCATAAAAACATAAAGGTAGTAAGCTAGTGTTATAAATATTACAAATTAATTATTACCGGTAAAGCCCCGCCCAGGTTTCGGGTTAGGCCCCACCCACACCGAGTACGGATACAGATACAGATAATGCTGTACTCGCTCATCCCTACATAATATGCCACATTTAAACTTCTGTAACAAACCAGTGTAGTGATAAAACCATCCCTTTCTTACTGAGGAGTTGTTTAATGGACATTTAGTGATCTAACTTATCTTACAAAAGAGTTTATAGCACCTCAGCTTCCAGTGTAACAATCTTCTCAACTCTTGCTAGTAAAACAAGACATAATATGTCCATAAACATCAGAGCTGTAAGCATCAGGAGACTTGTATGTCTGTGGTCTTTCATCTCCAGAGTAAACGCTCTGAGATTCTAGCAGATGTGGAACTGTTAGAGGACACAGTCAGGACAATCAGAGTCTTCTACAGTTACTCCATGTTCATCTAAGTATATAACACTCTTTGTCTTTTAATCCATAACAACAAGAGGAAAACATTTTCACTAATGTCGGTCTGAATAAAATTCTTCATAGATACTTAAATCACATTAAAACCAAGCAGTTTAAGTATTGGTTTTAATCATGTCTCTCTCTCCAGGATGTGTGCACATCCCTTTATTTTTACAAACACTACAGTGCTCTCAATAACCACCAAGAAACTCTAGATATCACTGTGGATGTGCATTCAGAACTCAAACTGGAGGACTAAAGAAAAAGATCTGACGTTTCTGGGTTTAATTTACTTACAAAGCTCATTAACAGCTTGTCATTGTCCTGACGGTGTGTCATTGCTCATCTGCATCACCAGAAGGAACAACTTGGCTAAAGTTAGAGAAGAACCTCTATCACACACCATCATGTCACACACTGTCTATCTGAGAAGGTGTGTGACATGCAGAAACATCCACATAAACAAGTAGACAGTAATTAATGCTTCAACTGACAACAAGTAGAAGCCTTCAGGTTCATTTGTATGGCTACAATACATTTTAAAATGTAGGTCTAAGAAAGCTGGTGACTTAAACTAGAGAAAAACAAGAATCCTGGACAGACGAATGGACGAACAACCAGAGAGAGCGAGAGAGAGAGAGAGAGAGAGAGAGAGACAGAGATGGACAGAGAGAGAGAGAGAGACAGAGAGAGAGAATGAGAGACAGAGACAGAGACAGAGAGCACCATGCCTTTGCGAGGGACTTTACTGCTGCTCGACTCTTCCTCTGTGGCTGATTCCAGTGAACGCTTCATCACACACAGTCCTGTCACTGTGGTTTGGGCTGCAAAAAACACACAAACACTCAGAAGGTGAACTGCATACACAACACTGCATTCTAAGCAAAACAAGAACAAAAGACACAGAAGCATCAGATCTGCATGCAGGATGATGACAAGTGATGTGTGTGTGTGTGTGTTTGTCTTACAGATGAGTGTGTCGCTGTACATGTGCCCCACTTTGGGTGACAACCGGTTCATCCCCAACACTTTGTGGATCTGTCCAAACGCCATGAGCCGCAAAGCAAACTGGTAAAAAAAGAGGGAAGATTTAAAGCTGTACAGAACACTGACCTGTCTGTGACAACACAACACACACACACAGCATGCACACACAACACACACACACACAACACACACACACACCACATAATACACAATACATCAATCACACACCAGTCACACCTACTGCAGAACTCTTAATGTAGATCTTTTTAAGCACATCATCACTCCACTCTTTCCTTATTTCTGTGGTGTGTTTGTCTGAATTAATGCCCTCAGTGCATTCTGGGTAAGCTTTGTACCTGTGCACTCTGTGTAATGTCCTCCCTCTGCTGGGGGGTAAGATGGCAGCTCGCATCCACACCTGCCCTCTCACATGGGTCAGAAATACTAGGCCCATCTGTACACGCACACACACACACATTATATTATATATATATATATATATATATACACACACACACATACACAGATACAGGTCATTTTGCCACATGACCAAATATTCTGGAGAACAAATGTCTCAATTGTGTGTGTGTGTGATTTTCACCCTCCAGTAGTATTCCAGACGCGACACACTCTAGTACTCTCCTCAGAGCCTCTCCTGGTCCCATCGGTCTGTCACTCGTTGATATCGCTCTCTCACACAGCAGCTCCAACACCTACACACACGCAAAACAATATACAACTACACAGTGCTTAACAGATTCGACATGCAGGCACACACACACACACACACACACACACACACACACACTTACCCATCCTTTGAGTGGGGCCCAGGTAGGGACACGGGTACACAGATCTCTCAGGATGCGAATGACGATCACACTTGAGTGCAGGTTGTAAACTTTAGCCTGTGAGCCACCAACACCACACACACACACACACACACACACAGATATATACCATGCATTACACTGCTGATACACTCTACACACACACAAGTCTATATTCAACACGCTGTGTAACCAGCACAGATCTGTTAAACTATCTGTGTGTCCATCTGTTTGCCTTAGTCTATGTATCAGTCTGTCTGCTTCTGTTATCAATCCATCTCTGTCTGTCTACCTGTCCACATGCACACTCACCATTTTCCCAGAGAGATCTTTCATATGCTGAATAAACAGTAGAAGATGAGGGCAGCAGTCCCTGGTGTAACGAACAGTGTAAGTGAGCGTTTATTTTATTTTCTGACATGACTCACTGAAGCGAGCTCGTCTGTTATCTGTCACTCAAACACTAAATTATTTTACAGTCATTGCATTCTTATGTAAAAATAAAGTCTCTGTCACTTTGTGTGCTCCCAAAACACGACACCATTATTTTAGGGCTACATTTCAATTCTATTTCCAGATTTTGGTAAAGCTGCTTTGTGACGATGTCTGTGTTAATTACCCTGCTCACTAACACCGTTCCACACACTCAGCTGCCTTCACACTCTCTATCAACAGTAAGGTTTCAACACCATACTTTTATATACCGTCTCTCTGTGTAGGTCAAGTTGGAACAAACCAAACCTGATGGAGAGAATAAACTCTTTGTCTTTCTGTTCATCATCATCATGTTCATCTACAAACTCTCTCAATATAAACATTCATATTTGAGTTGAATGTCCACATCTTTTTAGTTTTATTTAAAAGCACATGTGAACATTTCAACAGACAAATATGTTATTAATTATAACGTCATGTTACGTTAGAGGTCGTTAAATTATAAAGCGAGGTGCAAACCTGGAACCACTTGGCGTGGCGCAGAGACGCGAGAGACTCCAGGCATTTGTTTGTGTCCAGAGCGCCGGGCGGAGCTTCTATCAGACCACAACACAAGGCACAGTTTGACCAAGGGGCACTCAGACCTCTTCTAGGGGGCGGAGCCAACATACTTGGCACTTATTGGGGTGGAGTCAATTTTATATGAGCTGCTATTTGGCAGGGTTTCAATATGGACAAATACAAACTCACACTGTTTAAAATCCAAGGTTTTTGTGGTGGTGAAGTTTGGTTAAGGGTTAGTTTAAATAGTAACCCTAACGCTAGTTTGGTTAAGTAGTAATCCTAACCCTAAGTAGAATCACTGAGACCACGTCCTCTTGCTAACACAAGCTCTGTGTACTCTCTCGGTTTTATCTCCTGTATGTAAGCACCTTTTAACCAGCATGTGTATTATTGGCAAACACTGCATATATAATCAGAATTATGAGACCTGCCCCCAAAGTTTAGTTGCTCCGCCCCTCCAAGAGTCCAAGAGCTTCCGGTTGGTCAAAACTCCACCGCCCCTAAAAACTCACACACTTTCAAAATCACAAGTAACAACAGGAAAATATCTGATTTAATTCCACAATTTTTCGCAGAAACAGGGTGAATGCTGCAGCAAAACCTGACGGGTGGAACAATCCAATCAATCATTAATAATCAATCATTGACCAATAAATCTATCATTATAGGAATGTGAAAAAATCCTGCATTTCAGGATCAACACATCACAATGTATTCATCACAGCTTATAATAATAATTACCCTGTATTCACATCAGGAGAGAAATCATATCAAAATGAATTTATTGCTTGGGGGTGTGGCCTGATTTCTGAATCTCACATAAGAATTCCCCACGACACGGCGCCGGCTTTTAACGACGTTCACACTGCTGGAACACTGATGAATAATGAAGATCCTAACACACACACACACACACACACACACACCTTACAATCACACACTTGCCTTGCTTTTGCTGTTTTTCACTCAATAACAAACATTTACTGTTATTGAAAACTTTCTCTTCTGCCTCCATCTCTTTCAGCTCCTCACACATGCAGTGTTTCCTGTTAGAAGTACTTCATAAATTGAATAATGTCGATTGTAAGATGACTTCAATTTAGTTTGAAACAGAATTCATTTACATCTCTATAAACCTGGGATAAACTTCTCCAGTCACGGTTTGTGTTCCAGTCATCATCTATACACAACCTATACTTTAGTATTTATATGGAGACTCATACTGAACCTAAACATCTGGATCCTGTACGATCACACAGCTGTAATCTGAGAAGAACAGGTCGTATGTATGACGCCCCCAAGTGTGAACACAGGGTATAAACTGGGCTTGTGGAATATAAGGTTTTCCCTTTGATCTATAGTAAGCATTGTGTAATAACTTCTGATTCTGCACCAATGTAAACAAAAAGTAAAGTAAGTATAAATTTAAAATGAAGTATAACCTTTTTACAGGTCAGTTTTCTGGCCACATAGCGGACAGTTTCATTGCTGATCTGCAGAGTATTTAATCTCGTAATTATTATAACCTTTAAAATTTTGTTTTTAAATGATAAGTTTTAGATACTTCACTTCAGAGTGTCTACACAATATGAGTAAAATTTAGCAGATCTGGGTCTCATTTATAAAACGTGCGTACGCACAAAACAGGGCTGGAAACATACGTACGCCAGTTTTCGCGCAAAGGTTGTGATCTATAAAAAACAAACTTGACGGGAAAATGTGCGTACCTTTAAGCGCACATTCTGGAGACAAAGGGAATTGGCGACACAGATGGTGAGGTCGTGAACTGAAGTTAGATGTGGTGCACAGATCTGTGATTTTGTCAAGGTGTTAACGATCAGTCTAATTGCTAGAAACATATAAATCCTCCGGTGACCCGGGTATGTAATGCTTCATGATGGCACTGCTGGAGGATTACGCCAATGGCAGAATAAGGAGAGAACGAGTTTTCAGGGACCATGATGATTTCCTGGCCCATTATGATGACTGGCTAATAAGCCAATTTAGATTCCCTAGAGCTGTGCTCTTAGATCTATGTGTTGAATTGGGTCCAGTATTAGAGAGGGCAACGTGCCAGAACCATGCCATCCCAGTCCAAATACAAGTCCTCACCACTCTGGGGTTCTTGGCAACCGGCTGTTTCCAGCGGGAATTGGCAGACAGGTAAATTATTTATATAAAAAAACTATAAGTAATCCTCAACTCTGTGTCTAAGACCTTTTTGTATATTAAATAATTCTATTGGAATCTATCATCTCACCCTATAGGTCTGGTATATCACAGCCGTCCCTGAGTGCCATAATATCTGTCGTTTTGAATGGTATACTTAATATGGGTAGTCGATACATCAGGTTCCCCTACACTGTGCGAGAACAGGCCGAAATTAAAATGCAATTTGCAGCAATGTCTGGTTTCCCAAATGTAATCGGCGCAATTGACTGCGCTCATGTTGCTATAAGTTCACATCTGAAAATGAATGCACTTATGTTAATAGAAAGCATGTGCATTCTATTAATGTGCAAATCATATGTGACTCCAACATGACCCTCACAAACATTGTGGCACACTGGCCTGGTTCAACACATGATTCCTTTATCTTGACACATAACTGTAGGGAACAGACTAAATGCACGCGCAGTACATGATGGCTGGCTTCTTGGTGAGTTTAACAATATTAAAAAGTAGAAACTGTAACAATGTTGTTTTTAATATAATTATAACCTGCAGGTGACAGTAGCTACCCCCCTGAGACGCTGACTCCTCACCCCATTTTTAAACCCGCAGAGGAAACTCATTATAACGAGGTCCACTCTCGTGCCCGCGCAGTGATTTGCATTGACTACTTATGGTTAAAAATGGGCGTGTACAGGGCGGGATTTGAGGCTGGTTGACGTACGCACATCTGTGGGTGATCTGTGATTTATAAAGGGAACATTGCTTACAGGAGTGCGTACGCACGGTTTTATAAATCGGAATTTTTTTTTGGCGTATGTCATTTTTGGCTTTTGGGCGTAGGCAAACTTTTAGTAGGGATCCTACACACAGTTTTATAAATGAGACCCCTGGTCTTTTAATGTTTCTAATATAATATTGTGACAACGTGATATAACAAAGATGTTTAAACAGTTATATCACACAAGCCGATTCTGAACACAGGATATTCACTTAACTCCCATTGTTTTTGCTGCAAAGCAACACCTTTAGTTTTTACACGCACGCCTGCAAGAGTCATTAAACTGCGGAAGGTGGGGTGTGATTGGTGTTTGTGTGTGTGTGTGTGTGTGTGTGTGTGTGTGTACCTCTGGCCTGCCCATGCTCCACCCAATCCCTTACAGCAGGGGATGTAAGATGGATCTTCATGTTTAGCATCGGTTCCTTTACAGTCTGCACCATTACAGCAGCATCCTCAATGGCCTGAGTGATCACATACTCGCCCTCCATCTGGGCCTGAACACACACACACACCAAATAATGGAAGGTGGGGAGAGAGAGAGTGAGTTTATTGTCCCAGAGGGAAATTGCATTTGGAGTTTGTGTGTGTGTTTAGGACGGGGAGAGGAGGGCTAGGTGTTGAGGGTGTAGTGGTGATTAGAGAACTGCTCACCTTCATTACTTCCTGAAGTTTGTTGGCGATGGCATTCAGTAGTTTGTGTGTCGGTGTGTCACTGCAGAGCAAGACAAGCTCCAGGTCCATATCCTGCTTCAGTAACAAACCCTTTGCCACCAAACCCACTCTCCGTACACCCTGTAGCTTATTACTCCCACTGTAAGACACACACACACACACACATCAACAAGCCCACTCTCTGCAGCATCTTATTAACCCCATACTTGGTATTATGTAAAATCCCTAAAGAATGTTGTCACAGAATAAAACACTACTTCCTGCTTGTTTCATGTTCACCTGATATTAGCTCCACCTCGCTCACCTCGTAGCATCTTGCCTATTTAGCCAGTTAGCGACGGTCTTCAGTCCGTTCTCCACATGGGACACCATGTTCTGCACGGCCTGCAGCTCCTCCGCACAAGGATACACACTAGAGTGTTTGGCCTTAACATGGCGATCCTCAATGACAAACAGCCGCTGAGGGAGTAGTTTCTCCTGTTAGTACACAGTCATTAACACACACAATAAATATCTTACACAGTCACAAAACTCCAGTGATCTACAGTGTCGCCTTAGAGACGTCTATATAAATATGACCCAAAATATCATCAGATTTTCACACAAAAGCAGACAAAGTGAACCAGACAAATATATTATACTTGGTAATTTTTTTATTCAGGAAAACCTTCCAATATTATACATCTGTGAGAGGCAAAAGTATGTGAACCTCTAGGTTTAGTATTTAATTTGAAGGTCAATTTCGAGTCCCTCTGATTTCAGTGAATGAGTTGACAACCATGAGGGTCCTGTTTTACTTAAAGAGATACATCAAAGTCTTATGTTCATGACGAGAACAAAATAACAGTCTGTTGGGTCAGAAAGAAATACAGGGAAACTTCTAACCAACTAAAGGTCTCTTTTACTTTGGCTTACTTTAATGTTCATGAGTCTGCCATCAGGTGCAGGGCAGAGTCACAAGGAGAACGTCTCTACTCTCCAAAAAGAACTGCTGTCCATGAAGTTTACTAAAGATCATGTGGACAAGACAGAGGACTACTGGAACAATGAACTCAGATTATTCCAGTGATCTCTAAATGAAAATATCAGAACATCTGACCATGAACTGTTTCTCAAGAAAAGATTTATCATACACCAAGACAACGATCACAAGCACCAAGTCTGTGCACCAAAGACTGATTAAAGAGGAACAAAGATAATGTTTTAGAATGACCAAGTCAATGTCCTGACTTTAATCCAACAGTAATGCTGTAGAAGGACCTGAAGCAGTCGGTTCACGTGAGGACCCACATTACAACCCCAGTGTTCCTTCTGTACTGACGAACAGAATAAAGTTCTTCTAAGCTGTTGTACAGAACTGATCAAAAGTTACCAGGAACAGTTATTGATGCACAAAAGGCTCACAACAGATCCTGAAAGTAATCACATACGTCTGCCAGTCACAGGTCTGTAATGCTGCATCAAGTATAATATTGTTGTCTCATTTGTGTTCACTTTGTTTACTTTTAGAACTTGTGTGAAAATCTGATGTTGTTGGATCATATTTATGCAGAAATACAGTCATTTCTAAAGGTTCACTAACTTTCACATGACACTGTATGTGTAATAATAATAAGTGTTGGACATTGAGGTGGTGTTTAACTCACAGGATCAGGAGGAACATCAGCTTCTCTGTGCTTCATCTCAGCCACACAGGCGTGGTATTGTCTCAGTTTATCTTCATAACACACATATTCATACCAGTACCGCAGCTCCTCGTACCTCACACACAGACCACAGCAATATAATTTCACATCAAACTAATCATTAAAAATGTGATTATACCACATATATATATATAAACTGTGTGTGTTACCTGTTGTAGTCACGTGGGTGAAGTGTGTGTCCCTCCTGTATCAGTGAGTCCCAGTACAGCAGCTCATCATAAGCCTCTTGTTCATCCCACACACACTGCATGGTGCACACAAACCTCACAAACACCTGAAACACGTTTATAACCTGTTTATCAGTGGCGTGTGAGCTGTATAGCAACACGGTGGTTACTATGGAAACGATAAGGTATCAGTACATGAGTATAAACCTGTAGTACAGTCAGAGCTGCTGTTAGAGAGAATTAATCAACACCTGAACACCAATCAGGGTTAAGGTTAAGGTTAAGGTTAAGGTCAGGACTCAGTGCTGTGTGTAAATACGACTGAATATTTACATGTAGCTCGTTAGCTTAGCTGTATAGCATCAGTGCTGCGATACGGGCAACAATTTACATCTGATCAGAATTATTACTATAATTTAATATTTATAACGAATTTATATTTAATCCGTAAAAGATTTGAGCTCAAATGTTCAAGAAACCGAACAGTTTTAATAGGGTGAGAAATTCCGTTTGGAATAAGTAAAGATCGTGTAATGGGAGATAAAATAACATTAATAAAATAACATTAATAAAATAACCCTAACTGTAAACAACTCTAATAAAATATTATTTATATAATAAAACTCACCTCGCTGGGAAACAACCCTGCGTTTGCGATAAGACTCAACGATGTGCTTCCGGTATTCAAGCATAGTTTCCGGGGCAACTCCAAGAAACTTTTACTTTGTGTAAAAAACCGGAAGTAAAGTCGGAATGAGACGATTTCTGACGTGTTTACGGACATTGACACGTGAGCGTCATAAAGAAAAAACTTTATCACTGACGTACAGTTACACGTGTACAACCGAGCAGCTTAACAAAACCTGTTGCAAATTAATACTGATTGATTCTCCCAATAACAATTAACTAAATATTTACATAAAGAATCAAATTCATGTTTCTTACTATTTATTATTTACTGTCAGTCACTGTTATTATTTACACACACGGTCAGGGTCACTGTGGGCCGTTACACACACGGTCAGGGTCACTGTTATTATTCACACACACGGTCAGGGTCACTGTGGGCCGTTACACACACGGTCAGGGTCACTGTTATTATTCACACACACGGTCAGGGTCACTGTGGGCCTTTACACACACGGTCAGGGTCACTGTGGGCCGTTACACACACGGTCAGGGTCACTGTGGGCCGTTACACACACGGTCAGGGTCGCTGTGGGCCGTTACACACACGGTCAGGGTCGCTGTGGGCCGTTACACACACGGTCAGGGTCGCTGTGGGCCGTTACACACACGGTCAGGGTCGCTGTGGGCCGTTACACACACGGTCAGGGTCGCTGTGGGCCGTTACACACACGGTCAGGGTCGCTGTGGGCCGTTACACACACGGTCAGGGTCGCTGTGGGCCGTTACACACACGGTCAGGGTCGCTGTGGGCCGTTACACACACGGTCAGGGTCGCTGTGGGCCGTTACACACACGGTCAGGGTCGCTGTGGGCCGTTACACACACGGTCAGGGTCGCTGTGGGCCTTTACACACACGGTCAGGGTCGCTGTGGGCCTTTACACACACGGTCAGGGTCGCTGTGGGCCGTTACACACACGGTCAGGGTCGCTGTGGGCCGTTACACACACGGTCAGGGTCGCTGTGGGCCGTTACACACACGGTCAGGGTCGCTGTGGGCCGTTACACACACGGTCAGGGTCGCTGTGGGCCGTTACACACACGGTCAGGGTCGCTGTGGGCCGTTACACACACGGTCAGGGTCGCTGTGGGCCGTTACACACACGGTCAGGGTCGCTGTGGGCCGTTACACACACGGTCAGGGTCACTGTTATTATTCACACACACGGTCAGGGTCACTGTGGGCCTTTACACACACGGTCAGGGTCACTGTGGGCCTTTACACACACGGTCAGGGTCACCGTGGGCCTTTACACACACGGTCAGGGTCACCGTGGGCCGTTACACACACGGTCAGGGTCACCGTGGGCCTTTACACACACGGTCAGGGTCACCGTGGGCCATTACACACACGGTCAGGGTCACCGTGGGCCTTTACACACACGGTCAGGGTCACTGTGGGCCGTTACACACACGGTCAGGGTCACTGTTATTATTCACACACACGGTCAGGGTCACTGTGGGCCTTTACACACACGGTCAGGGTCACTGTGGGCCTTTACACACACGGTCAGGGTCACCGTGGGCCTTTACACACACGGTCAGGGTCACCGTGGGCCGTTACACACACGGTCAGGGTCACCGTGGGCCTTTACACACACGGTCAGGGTCACCGTGGGCCGTTACACACACGGTCAGGGTCACCGTGGGCCTTTACACACACGGTCAGGGTCACCGTGGGCCGTTACACAAACGGTCAGGGTCACCGTGGGCCGTTACACACACGGTCAGGGTCACCGTGGGCCTTTACACACACGGTCAGGGTCGCTGTTATTATTTACACACACGGTCAGGGTCACTGTGGGCCGTTACACACACGGTCAGGGTCGCTGTGGGCCGTTACACACACGGTCAGGGTCGCTGTGGGCCGTTACACACACGGTCAGGGTCGCTGTGGGCCTTTACACACACGGTCAGGGTCGCTGTGGGCCTTTACACACACGGTCAGGGTCGCTGTGGGCCGTTACACACACGGTCAGGGTCGCTGTGGGCCTTTACACACACGGTCAGGGTCGCTGTGGGCCTTTACACACACGGTCAGGGTCGCTGTTATTATTCACACACGCGGTCAGGGTCACTGTGGGCCTTTACACACGGTCAGGGTCACTGTGGGCCGTTACACACACGGTCAGGGTCACTGTTATTATTCACACACGCGGTCAGGGTCACTGTTATTATTCACACGCGCGGTCAGGGTCACTGTTATTATTTACACGCGCGGTCAGGGTCACTGTTATTATTTACACGCGCGGTCAGGGTCACTGTTATTATTTACACGCGCGGTCAGGGTCACTGTTATTATTTACACGCGCGGTCAGGGTCACTGTTATTATTTACACGCGCGGTCAGGGTCACTTATTATTTACACGCGCGGTCAGGGTCACTGTTATTATTTACACGCGCGGTCAGGGTCACTGTTATTATTTACACGCGCGGTCAGGGTCACTGTTATTATTTACACGCGCGGTCAGGGTCACTGTTATTATTTACACGCGCGGTCAGGGTCACTGTTATTATTTACACGCGCGGTCAGGGTCACTGTTATTATTTACACGCGCGGTCAGGGTCACTGTTATTATTTACACGCGCGGTCAGGGTCACTGTTATTATTTACACGCGCGGTCAGGGTCACTGTTATTATTTACACGCGCGGTCAGGGTCACTGTTATTATTTACACGCGCGGTCAGGGTCACTGTTATTATTTACACGCGCGGTCAGGGTCACTGTTATTATTTACACGCGCGGTCAGGGTCACTGTTATTATTTACACGCGCGGTCAGGGTCACTGTTATTATTTACACGCGCGGTCAGGGTCACTGTTATTATTTACACGCGCGGTCAGGGTCACTTATTATTTACACGCGCGGTCAGGGTCACTGTTATTATTTACACGCACGGTCAGGGTCACTGTTATTATTTACACGCACGGTCAGGGTCACTGTTATTATTTACACGCACGGTCAGGGTCACTGTGGGCCGTTACACACACGGTCAGGGTCACTTATTATTTACACACACGGTCAGGGTCGCTGTGGGCCGTTACACACACGGTCAGGGTCACCGTGGGCCGTTACACACACGGTCAGGGTCACTGTGGGCCGTTACACACACGGTCAGGGTCGCTGTGGGCCGTTACACACACGGTCAGGGTCGCTGTGGGCCGTTACACACACGGTCAGGGTCGCTGTGGGCCGTTACACACACGGTCAGGGTCACTGTGGGCCGTTACACACACGGTCAGGGTCACTGTTATTATTCACACACGCGGTCAGGGTCACTGTGGGCCTTTACACACGGTCAGGGTCACTGTGGGCCGTTACACACACG
>NC_083463.1:33238139-33240639 GCF_030014155.1 Tachysurus vachellii | reverse complement strand
CTGCACTTCAGTGAATAGATTTTCCCCACCACTTTAACCAGACTGGTTTCTGGTGGGCGGGGCACCAAAGAGGGGGCATTACCCATGCGCTTTAGAGACTCCGCCCCCTCCATTCTGAGTGAAGGCCGTTTAGAAGGCCGACAATCAGAACCTGCAGGTAGCAGGAGAACCACACAGATAATATACCTTTAAAATTTGTTTCTGTTACAAAAGAGGCTAATGAAGTAAAACTATGACTCAGACTCTACTTGGTGTCCTTACACAGAACACACTAACACTCAGGGCAGGGTTTAGACGCTGTTATACACTAACTAGCACTAAAAAGCAGGGAAATGTACAGTACTAACATGTCTTTTTAATAATATACACTAACTAATCAGAAATGGGTCATTAAAATTAAACAGGAAGGCCATCAGTTTTCATTACCACGATCCACAGCTGAGTGGGGGGCCGAGCGATGGGATGACAATTTCCTACGGGAGGAGGAAGAGCAAGAGAGACCTGTTTTGCCCTGACGAGCTGCAGGAGAAGGGCGACTTACACCAGAGCAGGCAGAGTCAGCATCAGAGGAGCGAAATGGAGAGCAGACACGTCTCTGTCTCAGACACACACACACACAGTTTAATCATCAATACTGCAGGACAGTCCTGAATATTTTGTCCATGTCTCTGTGTGTACCTTGCGGATCTGCGGTAACGTCCCCTGCATGTAGAGCTGATGAAGAGCAGCAACCTTCTCAGGCTCTCTGCTCATCCACTGGCTGAGGGCAGCAATTGGCGACTGGCTGGAGCTCCACTGCTCACCCTGCTGGCGGAGGTGTGCACGTGCATGACTGGCTAATGCTTTCCTGTTTTCAAAGTCAAATCCACAGAGCTCACAGGTAGCCTCACATGCTGCATCCGCAAAACACACACACACACAAAATCATCATTAATCTAATCTCTAATTAATCTTTCTGGTCTTTTATCTTCTTTCTGTTTGAACTTTTTTCTGTATTAAGTGTTGCAGCATGAACAGTGGTTTTCTGATGGGGGCCACAGAGCCAACAGGCTGAGAAGCTATAATATATAGCGCTACCTTTTTACCCTTGATTCAGAGGAGCAAAAACACACACAAACACACACAAACACACACAAACACACACAAACACACACAAACACACACAAACACACACACACAAACCCAGACCATGAGGTCTGAATGGTTCTTAACAGCTTTATTAAACGTTGTTCTAGACCAACTTTCCCTGAGCACTACTACAGTTATACTTTATAAAAGTAATGGCGTGGCAGAGGTACCTGTGGGGTCTGTCTCTGTTTTCTCTCTGCAGAAGTCCACAGGTGATGGTGTGTTTTCGAACCCTTGCCCTTCACCTTCTCTGATCATGAGCTCATGCAGTGTGTCGATGGGAGAAGCACATGGTGCCCACTTCACTCCAAGTTGGCGCAGATGAGCACGGGCGTGGCATGATAGAGCTTTACGGCTATCGAACAAATCACCACAGTATTCACACTTCACCGGCTCGGCCACGCCCACCTCCACCTTGGGGACTGAAACAAACAAAAACACACAACTTATTTATCTAAATAATAATAGTAAATTATAGTAAATAATGTGTTCAGTGTGTTATCACAGTAACATTAACATATCTCCACAAGAAGTCGAACACTTGCCTGTAGTTATATTGTGACTGGCTGGAACTGTAGTGTGATCAGCAGCTGATTGGTCACTAGTTACATTTATGTGAGATGGAGGTGTAGGTGTAGTTTTTGTGGATTGTTCAGCAGAGATGTCCAACTCCATCGGCTCTTCCTTCGGTTTAGACACGACCATCCTCGAGCCCTTTCTAGCTTTTGGCACTCGGTCTGTGGTGGGACCTGGTGCAGGAGTGGGTGGAGCTTCAGATGGAGACTTGGCTTGAGCTGGAGTCAAGGGTGTGGTCTGAATAGGTCGAGATAAACTACTACAGCTACGGTGAGCCATTATCTCTCTAAGCGTTGCCATCGGTGAGCCGCAAGCTGTCCAATCAGTGACACCGAGTTGGCGCAGGTGAGAGCGGGCGTGGCTCGCCAAACTCTGAGTCTTCTTAAAATTCTCCCCGCAAAACTCACAGGTCGCAATTTTTGATGAATCACCTGACAGGAAATAACCGTACATGACTCAAGCAGCACTGAGGTTTGGGCTGAACAGAATCTCTCTCACACACACACACACACACTCACGCGCACACACTCGCATGCAGATACTCACACACGCTATAGCTCGCACACACTCCCAGACACACACACACACACAGACAGACACTCCCACACACACACAGGCAGACACTCCCAGACACACACAGGCAGACACTCCCACACTCACACAGACACTCCCACAGACACTCCCAGACACACACACACACAGACACTCCCAGACACACACACACACAGACACTCCCACACACACACAGCCACTCCCACAGACACTCCCAGACACACACACACACAGACACTCCCAC
>NC_083463.1:33220639-33233139 GCF_030014155.1 Tachysurus vachellii | reverse complement strand
GACACACATACCCCCAGCTGACGGAGGTGAGAGCGGGCATGGCTCGATAACCCTCGCCTGGTTTCAAAACACATACCACACACTTCACACACATGTGTGGCTGCTGTTGAAGCAAACACACAAACACACAGTGTGAAATCTGCACAACCTGGTTGATATGAAATCATCAGAGCTCTGTGAACACAGTTAAACATAGCACTTTGAGTGTGTGTGTGTGTGTGTGTGTACTTACACTCAGAATCATCATCACCTGTTCCCTGCTCACTAACAGCAACCTCAGCATCATTCTTTTGTGCCATTTCTCCACCCATCTCCATGACTCCTCCCACTATAGAGAGAATCAGAGTGAAGGTGACCAACCTTATCTCCAGTGCTGTGAGAGAATCTTACACACAGTTACACACCACCAGAGCTCAAAAATGTCACGTGTTCCTGTGTGTGATGATGGTGTTTATAATTACACAGCAGTTCACTCAACATCATCAAGGACTCCTCTGACTGAGTCACAGACCGTTCAAACTCCTCCTATCCAGGAAGAGATACAGGACCCACTGAACTCTACACACCACTAGGACACTGATGTGTCACTGATCCTTCACTGTCTGTAATCACCTGCAGTTCTGCACCACCCTGTACACCCTGTGTGTGTTATGTCTTCACTACATAATTATATTATTCTAAATTTATGTCACTGTAAATCCATTGCTTAGTTTAGTTCTCTCTACATGTGTATGATCTGTATATTCAGTGTGTATTATCTTGGTTACTGGTGTAACATGACTCAAGCAGCACTGAGGTTTGGGCTGAACACAAACCTCTTCATTTATTTACATACGTAAATAGATTTTTTTTTTTACACACATTGTGTAATATATACAACTTTATGTAGAACTATATATAACTATATGTTCTTCTGCGCATGCTAACTGACAGCTTTGTTTGTTCCACACACACACACACACACACACACACACACACACACACACACACATATATATCTCTGCACATTGTTCTATTTGCACTTCTGGTAGATGATAAACGGCATTATTTTGTTGCTTTATCTCTCTCTCTATCTCACTCTCTCTCACTCTCTCTATCTATCTCTCTCTATCTCACTCTCTCTCACTCTCTCTCACTCTCTCTATCTATCTCTCTGCTGCTTAGTAGTTATGTTTCTTTTAAGGATCTTTTGTAATGTTTCTAAGATTCAAATTTACAAACTGTACAGTTTCTTGTTTATTTAAAATAATTGGTGCGTAATAATGAGTTATTGCTGAGAATAATAAAGTAATAATAACTATTAGTCTAAATAAATAAAATTACTGTTTTAAGACCAGCTTAAAAACTTCTGCAGTTTAAACTTCGATCATTTCGATTATTAATCTTTATTTTTATGCAGATTTGCGTGTAAGTTTCCATCATTTTTAATCGTAATAAAAGCCTTTGATGATTCGGACTCACGACCACACGGTTATAAAACACAATGAAGTGTAATAACGAGCCCACGCTTTAGTGACTAGCATCGTGTCGCTAATCAGAGTTTAAAATACTAAATTATCTCCAACACACCGATCATTCTCACTGTGCATTTGGTGCATAAAATAATGACAAACAAAAATAAGAATAATAATTTGCCAGCGTTTAAAGATGTACTTTACCTGTGTGTGTGTTAGCAACACAGTGCTATTGTTTGGGATCAGACGAGACAGGAAGTCCTGATTAATCGCTACAGCACGATCGAACTACGGCAAGAGTAATCGCTACAGCACGATCGGTCTGCGGCAGCAGGCAGAAATAATCGATTCGATAACTGATCAAAAAAGTTCTGTAGAATGAGATTTTGAATATTTTAAAAACAAATTAAGGTGAAAACAAAATAGCAGTGCAATAAGGGGTAAAGAAACAGCACAGAAAGATTGACAGAAAGCAGTAAAATCTTTACATTTTCACTGGACGTAGACATTAACGTGACGGTCCCTCATGTTGGTCTTTTGTCACGCAGAAAAACGGACTATTTATCATATATTTAATAAGCCGCAGCGCCCAAAATGTATCAGTCCGCACCGCTGTCTCTATGGAAACGGGCAGGAATCAAGCGCGTCTCACCTGGAGCTCTTAGTCCGTAGATATATACATAGATATATATACACTACATAGATATATACATTACATAGATATATATACACTACATAGATATATACACTACATAGATATATATACACTACATAGATATATATACACTACATAGATATATATACATTACATAGATATATATACACTACATAGATATATACACTACATAGATATATATACATTACATAGATATATACACTACATAGATATATATACACTACATAGATATATACACTACATAGATATATATACATTACATAGATATATATACACTACATAGATATATATACATTACATAGATATATATACATTACATAGATATATACACTACATAGATATATATACACTACATAGATATATATACATTACATAGATATATATACACTACATAGATATATATACACTACATAGATATATACACTACATAGATATATATACATTACATAGATATATACACTACATAGATATATACACTACATAGATATATATACATTACATAGATATATACACTACATAGATATATACACTACATAGATATATACATAGATATATACACTACATAGATATCTATACACTACATAGATATATATACATTACATAGATATATATACATTACATAGATATATATACACTACATAGATATATATACATTACATAGATATATACACTACATAGATATATATACATTACATAGATATATACACTACATAGATATATACACTACATAGATATATATACATTACATAGATATATACACTACATAGATATATACACTACATAGATATATATACACTACATAGATATATATACATTACATAGATATATATACACTACATAGATATATACACTACATAGATATATATACATTACATAGATATATATACACTACATAGATATATATACACTACATAGATATATATACATTACATAGATATATATACACTACATAGATATATACACTACATAGATATATATACATTACATAGATATATACACTACATAGATATATACACTACATAGATATATATACACTACATAGATATATATACATTACATAGATATATATACACTACATAGATATATACACTACATAGATATATATACATTACATAGATATATATACACTACATAGATATATATACATTACATAGATATATACACTACATAGATATATACACTACATAGATATATATACATTACATAGATATATACACTACATAGATATATACACTACATAGATATATATACATTACATAGATATATATACACTACATAGATATATATACATTACATAGATATATACACTACATAGATATATACACTACATAGATATATATACACTACATAGATATATACACTACATAGATATATACATAGATATATACACTACATAGATATCTATACACTAGATATCGCCTTGGGTATCCTAGATATCCCAACATTTCAGCCGTTTTTGCACATACTGTACAATATCTCAGCCATTTCGCACATACTATATTAACACATACAGTATTAACACTGGTCGGTCGGCGCTGTTTCTGTGACTGTTTACTATTTATTGTCTTTTGTGTACTGCATTTTTTGTACTTTTTGTATTGTCTTGTAACTTGTGTCTGCACTGTCATTGTCCTGCACTGTCTTGTCCTGCACTGTCTGGTCCTGCACTGTCTTTAGTCCTGCACTGTCTTTTGTCCTGCACTGTCTTGTCTGTCTTGTTTGTCTTGTCCTGCACTGTTTGCACCAGGTTGCACAGTTGCACTTTATGTGGCTAAGACTACTTACAAGTCTTTAGCCCTGTCTTTGTTTCTATGTAGCACCTTGATCCTGGAGAAACGTTGTCTCATTTCACTATGTACTGCAACAGCTATATATGGTTGAAATGACAATAAAAGCTTCTTGACTTGGGTCCTAAAAATGCGTCAAAACCGCCGCCATCTTTGTACAGTGCTCCTTTACCTCAAATCCATGGACGATGCCGGACTTCTGTGCTGTGTTTGGATGTTCAAACGAAATAAATCTAAAAACCAGACAGTAAGTGATTACATTACACAAGTGAGAATGTGTTTTATGTTTTTAAAGATTAGGAAATTATATTTCTTGTTCCGTTTGGTTTGTTTTAGTCCTTGGTTAACAACCACAGCTAATCCATGCTAGTTACTCATTAGTTTTTGACAGGAAAACAGACAATGTTTGTAGGACCCGAAGCTCTTAATAAGGACATTAAAAATTGACCCATGCTTTTTTGCTTAAAGGTGAAAAGACCCAACTTTATGTTCTGTAAGATTCCCTTATCTGTCAAACATATTTTATTAGATTGTCCTGGACTTAACACAAGCGGAACGCTCTTTTATCAACTTACTTCACTTAAAGACATATTTAATCATTATGTCTGAAAACGGTTTGGATTTTTTTTTATCTTATGTTAATAAAAAAATGTATAATATGACTTGCTGTTTATATTTGTTTTGTTTTTATTGTATTTTTATGATATTTGTGTTTTTGTAATTGAATTTTTGCCATGAAAATAGCTTTGATTGCTGACATGGCATTAAATAAAATAATCAGAATCTGAATCTGTTTGTAGATTCACAAGTGATAAACAGAGACGTCAGTCATGGACAATAACACTCAGGAGAGAGAGCTTCGAGCCAAAATACCTCACCGTACTGTGCAGCTGTCATTTTCGGCCCGAAGATTTTGACAGGACTGGGCAGACCATCCGTTTACGGCAAGAAGCAACCCCATCCATTTTTAACTTTCAAAGGTTTGTCACAGCATTTTTTTTAACACAACGTTTTGTAATTTATTATGTGTTCCTATAAGCTCAAACAATTTCCCTTTTCTCCAGCAGCCGAGTTCATCCAGGTTAAGCAGAACATCAAACAAAGCAACTGAAGAATCTCCACACCCATTGTCCAGCACACCTGTCAGGTGGTTTGTAAGACCAGACCTCTTTGATCAGTCATTCATAGTAAGTGAAATGATTTAAACACCTTTGGATGCTTGGTGGATGTAACAGTGACATTTTAAGAAGTTAGGATACACGATTAAAGTTACTGAGTTTGTAAATATTTTTCAGGATCATACGTATGCCTTTGACCCAGTTAAAGCAAAAGAGAAGTTGGTTGTGTCTCAGGAGAACGTGGAGAAGTTACAACAGGACTTAGAAATGCGAAGGACAGGGAAAGAAGAAAAAAGAAGACAGTTAGCTCCTTGTTGGAGGATTTAAAAAATAAGATGCTGACGGAGGAACTGGAGCAAAAGCTGAATTTCTACTCTGGTTGGCTGACTCGATTCTCCCTCTCAAATGCATATGATCAAGTTGTCTCTAAATCAATCTGAAATATGTCTCTGGAAGGATGTCACCAGTTAGGTTGGCAGTTCAGCCTCAAAGTCAAACTTTGTGGCTTTTTTTGGTTTATGTGACTTTACTTATTTAATGTTGCAAAAATATTGCGGGAAAAGAATAAGTAAAAGATTGAACAGTTTTTGGCACCTCAACTATCTAACTTTCACATTATGTTCCTCTCAAATTTGTGATTTGCTTCCACCTGCAAATTGCTTTGTGTATCATATTTAATAAACCAACACAATTTAAATGTTTAAATGAACATGTATAGTCACACCATTGTAGCAGTGTTACATGCAGTAGGCTATAAGGTAAGTAGTGATTGTTCATATGAAGTTTACTCAAGTGGAAGAATGTAAGTAATAAACTTACACCTACTAGCACTATGTATTATATTGTGAAAAAGTAGATTATCTTAATATCAAAACCTTAATATCAAATTTTTTCTCTGGACTTAATGATAAATACATGTCTGACCTTTGGAATGAACAAAAAAATCTAGAAATGGCATTCATGACGATTTATGGTGATTTTATTTCTTTGCCTACATTGACGCTGATGCATTAAGAGGCGGGGTCCCCTGTACCAAGATGGCGGCTCAGTTGACGCATTCGTACTGCTGTAACCAAGGCAACATCTAGTGTATATATCTATGCTCTTAGCATAGATATATGCCTGACACTTATCAGCCAATCAGAAAATAGCACTATTGTATCTGGGTAAGATTTAACACAACAACCAATGAAAAAAAAGCAGATCCTGGAATTGTTCATCATCATCCTCGTTCACCCACAGAGAAAAGCCCTGGAGCTGTGAGCATCACTTTGAGCACAGAGTAAGTCATGATCTCCTGTTTAATGTTACAACTAATTCACAACGTGTTTGACACAAACAATGACATTGTGACTGCTGTTAGAGACGTTTCCCAGATCATCAGCAGGAGTTTTTCATGAGTGTCTGTAACTTAGCCAACAGTTTTACAGCCTGTTCACTGACAACACCTGCTCAGAACAAGTAGTGTAGGGCCAGTGGTTCTCAAACTGGGGGCCCTGAGATGGTGCAGTCATAATCTCTCTCTCTCTCTCTCTCTCTCTCTCTCTCTCTCTCTCTCTCTCTCTAATAAATACTTTGTATTTGGTTAAATTGTGTTCTGTGATCCTTAACAAACACAACACCCCCATTGCTGTGTTTGGGTGGGGGTTGGGGGTGGGGGTTGGAGAAATCATTCTTGCCTGTCTTCACAACTTGAGATCGCTGTATATCTGTTTATAAAACATTTGGAAATTTGAACTTAAAATGAGATTTTTGCCCAACACAAATTTAACATTCTTATTATCAATATAACTTTCAGCAGTCGAGAGCATTTATATATAACAATATAACCGTCCAAAACCCCTTGCACATCACTTAGGGTTAGAGGTGAAATCTAAAGTCCATAGTGGATATGGAGGCTGTTTGAAGGCGGAATTGTGTTTCTTATTAGTGGCATATTTAGGGAAGCCGGCTGGCTCACTCTTAACTATCCATCATATCTCATCATATCTCATCATATCTCATCCATTTTATACAGATTACATGAGGCTGCACTTCACAGGCATTACACCAATTGTTTTGTGAAAACAGCACAGTATTATTTCTGCATGTATGCTTGTAAATTACACATTTACAAACTAAATGCTAGAGTGTAGTGATGCTACACACACACACACACACACACACACACACAAACACAAGAGAGGTGCATAAAGATTTTTTCACTCACATCAGCAGATAAGATTAGGATAATAGTTACAGGATAACAGATTATATGGTGTATAACTTTACTGTCACATTAAAGCAAATGGATTCAAATAGGAATTTATTAAAGATAACAGATTTTAAAGTGTAATCATTAAAAACACACAAAAAACTGGTTGTCAGCAGAGAATCCAGCCAATCAGGATAAACTGTGATGTCATCACGGAGTCTGTAAAGTTGAACTGCAGAATCTGATTGTGAAAACTTCAGAATTGTACAAGCAAGAAATGACACTGTAAAAACTTGTGACGTAAAGCCTCAGGGTTATTATTACAGTGCATTATGACTTTATAAACATTACATAAAAAACCTTCTCAGAACACTGGACACATTGAATTCTGAAGGAACTGAAAATTTTCTGTATAGAAACATTAAGAAAATGTTCAACTGCAGAATTGTGAAGAAAATAATGTTTCACTGCACTGCTGAGTTTACTCTCTCTCTCACACACACACACAAACACACACACTTTGTGTTTGTTTGTTTTACTAATAAGTAAGAGTGACACACAACCATGAACACTTTGAACTTTAACACAATATCACTAACTACTTCACAGTGTAACATCACAGAAGCAAAAACTATATGTAAAGGATTTTGGGTAAAAACACTTAGACACCCATTATGACATCATACACACTGTCTCACTGTCAAGGTGTCTCACTGTCAAGGTGTCTCACTGTCAAGGTGTCTCACTCCTGTGTGATGTGCTCAGGTCATCACTATGAACTGTATTCAGCTGCTGCATGTCTTTTAATAGACGAGCAAACTGCTCCTCCTGAAAACACACACACGCATACACACACACATAAACACACAAACACACACATACACACGCATACACACATACACACGCATACACACACACATAAACACACATACACACACATACACATGCATACACACACACACACGCATACACACACACACGCATACAAATGCACACACAAAAACACACGCAAGCATGCATGTACACAAAAACACATGCAGAACAATAACCATCAACAACAACAACAACAATAATAATAATAATAATAATAATAAAGCTTCACATACTTACCAACACATTCATGCGTTCAGCTGCAGCCAGAGCAACACTAAGCTTCCTCTCATCCTCCTCACGCTCCTCCTCAATCACACCCAATCTACACACAGACAAAACCTCATAGAAATACACTAATATTTAGGGCAGGTGATACACACACACACACACACACATACACATACACACAGTGTGAGTGAGAGTGTGTGTGTGCGTGTGAGTGTGTGAGAATGTGAGTGTGTATGTGTGTGTGTGAGAGAGAGTGTGTGTGTGAGAGAGAGTGTGTGTGTGTGTGAGAATGTGAGTGTGTGTGTGAGAGTGTGTGTGTGAGAGAGAGTGTGTGTGTGAGAGAATGTGAGTGTGTGTGTGTGTGAGAGAGTGTGAGTGTGTGAGAATGTGTGTGTGTGAGAGAGAGAGAGTGTTACCTGAAGGTGGCACTAGCGAGCTGCTCTTCTCTCAGCACTAACACACTGCGCAGTTCCTGCACTTCGGCCTGCAGCTGTGTCTGATGCTCCTGACTCACAGCAATGAAATCCTCCAATCGCTTTGCCATCTCCAGCTCACGGTCTGTCACCTGATCCACCCCCAAACGCAGCTCACACAACTCCTGAGCATACTGGGAAACACAAACACACACACACACACACATCTATCCAAAATCTGTCACATGGCACAAAGCAGGTGTTGGAGACAGCAGTGGTTTTAGGGACTGAACTAAAAGTACTGAACTGAAGTAAAAGCTCAGTGGCTTTAACACTGGAGACGACGACACACACCTTTTCCAGCAGGCTTGTCTCAGTCTGAACATGCTCTTTGATCCAGGGAACAGGAGCGGGTGCAGGTTTATTAGTCGAGTTCTACACACACACACACACACAGGGAGGAATGTACATCACTACATCACCACATTTACAGTTGCTCCTTCTCTTATCAGAATGATTCTGCCAAAATAAACAATATATATAAGGGACACTCCTGTAAAGTATCACATAAACAACACATACAGAGTGGGGTTAGGGTTAAATAACCTAGGGTTAGGGTTAAATAATTAGGGTTAGGGTTAAATAACCTAGGGTTAGAGTTAAATAACCTAGGGTTAGGGTTAAATAATTAGGGTTAGGGTTAAATAACCTAGGGTTAGGGTTAAATAACCTAGGGTTAGGGTAAGTGTTAGGGTTAGGGTAAGTGTTATTGTTAGGCTTAGGGTTAAATAACCTTAAACGGTTGGAGGAACAAGTGAACTTGTGCTAAATACTTTAAAGATCCCTAATGTCCTAAAACCCTCACTTGCTGTGGTGGTGAGATCTCCATGTGTTTCTCTGGGTTCTCCTCATAGTGGTTATCAGGTGTCTCGGTCAAGTCAGTGTTGCTGGTTGTTCTCTTCAGAGGATGGCGGTGGTGTCTCTCAGAGGCAGGGACACTCTGTGTCCTTGTCACCTGCTTCCGTTTGCTCTTGACATGTGTGGTGCGTGGATTTGTGGGCAGTTGCTGAAGGGACGTGTTCAGTGGGCTGAAATTGTGGAGATCTCTGGGAGGAACGTATGTGGGCTTGGCTGTTTCACTAATGTACCTGAATGAACAAAACAAACACACACTACTCAGAAATTCTCAACAATCCCACTCCTGATCACAATTACACTGCTGAACACTGAGCCGTTCCCACTCCTAGGCATTCCCTAATACATTTACACATTTAAACTCCTGATTAGAAGTTGCTGAGGTTCCCAGAGCTTTTCCCATCACCTGCTGCAGATAATCCGGGGAACGTCTGGGCCGAGATCCTCTGTGATCTGGTTCAGGATGGAGGGTAGCGGCTGCAGGTTGTTTATAGTTTCCTGAAAAGGAAAGAGTTTGGTGTTTAGTGTTTCAGGTCCCTGCAGAATTAAAATGAAGATGGATTCTAAGAGAATTTTAGTTCAAATTATTTTCAAGTAAAGTGTTCCAGCAGTTATCTAAAGAAAGCCTTTTCTTCCTTTAATTTAAGCTGATGTATTTATTACCAGTTTCATTGGGGAGATGATATCCACCAGCAGGCTGTGAAGCACAGAGAGGCATAAAGGAAGATCTACATAGCCATCAAACCGAGCCATCTCTAGTTCACTGTCAGGGTTTGATACTTTCTGCAAGAAAGTCCTCATATCATCCCAATGTTCCTCCAGGAACTCATTCATGAACAGCATGTACTCTTCTTTCTCTCCAAACCTATAGTGTAAACAGAACGAACAACAGAACACTGAACCGAATGTGTTTGTCTCGTCTGCTAAATAGAAGTTGAAGATAAGTTGATGTTTTATTTCAGTTTATTACTTTAGGTTAGTTTGTGTGTGGGTCATGTAACAGTCACTAGATTATTCTGGTCAGTTTCACATTCTCTGGACTACAATTTGTGTTTATTGAAGATGTGATTTCTCATTTGTATTTGGCCTTATCATAATTTACAAAGTTCTCATGTTTGTTAGTGATGTAACATTTCGCTGTAATCTAAATTCCTAAAATATCCAAATTCCATCAAACTGAAGTGCTGACCAAGCTAATGAGTGTGTGGTGCAACACTGACTGCAGTGTCTATTAAACATATTTTAAAATAAATCAATAATAATAATTTCAATAAAGGAAGACCGGCTGAATGACTGCATACTTTATGCTAATTCAAGTGGCATTGTTAGAAAAGTTCCTCTAACTCACGGTGTGAAGTTGGCGAGGTTCTGCAGCACCTTAGCTGTAAGAGTCAGAGTACGGAGTGTATTGGGTTCTGGATATGGTTGGGTCAGTCCAAAAAGAGAGGGACTGAGGATGGCTGGACAGAGGAACCGGAGGAACAAAGATGCTGAAATGAGGCGGTGTCCGATGTCCGCTCGTCCACGTTCCTCACATTCACACACCCAGCTGGAGAAAATTTCATTCAGTTCCACTGGAAAAGAGCTGCAGGAGATGCAGGACAACCAGAGCGCATCACAAAACCAAACCATACACACTCACAGAACTGCATCACAAGGAGAGTGTACTGAAGAATGGAGCTAATTTAGCATTGTACTGGAGCTCTGAGGCTAATAAAAGGTTAAAGTCTTCAGTTTAACAGGGAACAAACTACATATATAAACCACTAATCTCCTTTAGAGCAGTAAAGTCAAGACTCTACTTTTCTTAGGTCAGACCTTTGTGTCTCCGTGATCTGTCGCACAACTTCTCCACATGTTTCCTTCAGGTGGCGCTGGTTGACGAGAAGCTCGGACGCAGAACATTTCTGTGGATCGACTTCACAGCTTTCTGAGGTTGCATACAGTCGAGTGATGAAATCTCCTGTTCAACAGCATGTGAGAAACAAACAGGTGACTTTACAGTTTATAAACTGGTGTGTAAAAGGTGTGTGTTCATACAGTTGCATATCAATGTAAATACAACTGGTCTAAAATGTCTAAACACTTTCAACAATTCTTAAAATCTCTACTAGTAATAAACTCTAAAATAAAGCATAAAGAAATACAGAACTCTAAAAGGCAGTCATTTAAACATAAGCTATAATATTCAGTTATTTCCTCCCAACAGAAAAAGTTGCAATAAAATGACCTACAAAAACACTGAGAAAATAAACTCCGGGACAGATTAATAAAACTGATCTGGAACTTTCTGTACCAAGAGTATCGATGAGATATTTCTGCCCCACCAGCTTCATGTACTCGTCTATGGCTTTGGTGGCCAAAGTGTTTTCTCTAAAGATTAGAGCCTCTTTCTCCCCTGAACGCTGGACTTCAGCGTGACCCAGCTTGATCAGGAACTCCTAAGAATAAGGAAAAGAAGAAAACAGAAACCAAAAATATTTCAGTCCCGTTGTAGCTTAACCTTAAACCTCAAAAGACTAATAAATAAAAATAATAATTACACTCTAGCTATCAGACTTCAGACTGCACCATGCTGGTCTTGGATTCGACCAGTTAAATGTTCAGCTTAACTTTCTACTCATTTGTTGCACATATTAATTATATTATAAGTTCTATATTTGGTCAGCGATTCCTGTTCTTCTGAACAAAGGATGAAACCCAGGTTCCTCTCTAAGTTCCTTCCCTATTCCATCTCAGAGAGTTTCTCTTTAGGATTTTATAAAAAAGGCAAACAATTAAAACTGAATTGAATTTGTTCATTCTGACTCTTCCGATTTCATGCTTATTTATTTAGATCCAA
>NC_083463.1:33208139-33213139 GCF_030014155.1 Tachysurus vachellii | reverse complement strand
TTAGATCCACCTCTACCAGTCATCAGTAAGTGAACACACACACACAAGTGAGTGAGGGATGAAATATAAAGAAAACAAAAAAGGAAAAGATGAGTGTAGAAATTAAAATAAGACAATAAAAGAAAAACGAATTGCAAACTACAGAGAGAAAAACCAATGGGAAAGAAAGAGAAGAGAAATGAGGGCAACGTGTGTGTGTGTGTGTGTGTGTGTGTGTGCGTTTATCATTTTAAGTGTAACAGGAAATGTGTTGCGGGTTTGTGCTGCTCTGACAGGAAATGCTTAACCAATCATCAATCTCTGTAAGAGAGAGACTGAGACAGAGAGAGAAGACTTTCACACACTGGACACGTCTCTGCTGCAGGAACCCTGTAGAGGAACCATTTTACCTCCTGTTCCTGGGTCAGAACTTACTGCTCTAAAGAATGCTGATTGGTCAAACAGACAGAACTCTTACTGATTTATAAATAATAGTTAATGAATGAAACTCAAGTGAAAACTTGACTGTGCTTTTACATCTACACAATCTGTCTCACACTGTGTTTGACTTGTGTGATGAATGTGTGTGTAGGGTTACGGTGGAGTCGGTGGTATTTCATATAGTGCTGGGCGTGGCAGAGGAAGAGGGCGGGGTCGAGGATTTAACAATAAAGGCTCCACTTTTAAAGGTCGGACATGTCACATTGCTGATCCAGCTCACAAGAGGCTGTTTACACACACACACACACACACACACACACACACACACACACAGGTTTGGTTTTCACACTTTATTTCATTGTGCATGTGTATCACAAAACAGATCAGAGTGATGTCTTAAATCTTCAGAAGCAGAAGGACAGTCAGGTGAACATGGACCTGAATTATTCCAGGGAATTTAATAATAACTGTTATATCATAAATTTATTAGAGGGTTAGAAATGTCCCAGTAGTTTATTATTCCTCTATAATAATAATAATACAGTAATAATAATAATGTTGTTACATTAGAACAGTGACATTAGATTAAAGTGCAATAGAATTAAACCTAAAATTCAAAATAATAGCTGCAAGAAAATTTTATATATAAACCAGAATTTCAGGGCGCTGTGCATTATGGGATCTCATGAGTGTGTCTAGTTATCAGACACGACTACACAATACATAGTGCACGACGTAGTGAACAGGAAGATGGTTTGGGGAAAATGAAGATAAAAGCAAAAACAGGAAACAAACAAAAGTACAGAATAAAAGTGTCTGTTATTAACATACTGACTCTTTTTATACTAATGACTGGGATTTATTCATATAAAATTTGCATTAAAGCTGGATTTCACTCATTTATGAGTGTCTATTTAAACAATATGGTCATCTTAAATTAACAATTATTCTAAAATCTTTACTTATAAAACTATAGTTATTTATATAGAATAAAATTATAGGTGAATAAAAACCTTAATAAACTTTGAATGAGCTCAAGAACTCAAGTTAAACAGTCCAATAAACAGCAGTGCTCATTTGCAGTGAAGCATTATGTGTGTGTGTGTGTGTGTGTGTGTGTGTGTGTGTGTCTGTGTGTCTGTGTGTATGTTTATTCAGATGATTTGGTGCCATTGTAGTCCCCCTGAGAGTCGACATCATCCTCATTAGCATCAGCGTCGATCATGCCCCGCCTCCCACCTGTACGCCTCCCACCACTAGCAAATGATGGAGTTTCATTACCGCGCCTGCACACACACACACACACACACACACACACACACACACACACACACACAGAGGATGGCTACTGTATCTTTTGTTAGACTAACAAAATTATGTGATAAATGTGTGTGTGTGTGTGTGTGTGTACCTCAGTTTGTTCTTCAGTGATGTAACCTCTCTGCTCAGTGTGTCATTTGTCTCTGTCGCCTCCTCCAGTTCTCTCTGCAGTTTGCGGCGAGCAGCGGTGATGCGTTGTGATTCTTCCTCTGCCTCCTCCACCTGCCGTTTTAGCTGCTTCACCCGAGAGTTCGCCTTCTCTGCCTACACTCACACAGACACACACAGAGACACATAGCACCCACATACACACACACACACAAACACACACACATACACAGGAAGTTGAAGTTAGGAGATTAGAGTTGAATGTGAATGTGAATAATTAATTAATGATAAAAAGAGATGATGGTACAGACACCGACAAGCATTGTTAAGGTTACAGAGAGTGGGATAGAGAATGAAGTTGCTCTTTGTGTGTGTGTGTGTAGTAGTGTGTGTGTAGTTGTGTGTTTGTGTAACCTGGTCTTTGTACTGCTCAGCCTGCTTCCTCTCATCCTCCAACTGAATCATCAGGTCTTTCAGCTTTTTCTCCTTCTGACGCATCACTTTACCTGTGGCCTGTTTCTCCCTGACACACACACACACACTCTCACTATATTGCAGTGTGTGTATGTGTGTATGTGTGTGTGAGTGTGTGTTATACATACCTGTTCTCCTGCTCCAGCTGTTCCTCAAGCTGTGCCACTTTAGCCTCCAGAGCAGTAATGGAGATCTTGAACTTGGACTTCACCTGGTTTTCCATCTCCTGCAGTTTTACCTTTAGTTCTTTGTTCTGTCTCTCCAGCTGCTGACGTGCACTTTCATTCTTCTGTGAAGTCGTTCTTTCTGTTTGAAGCTCACTTGTCAGTTGATCCACCTAAAGCATGGAGAAAATGATGGAGATGTTGCAGATGTTGAATGAAGATATTGGAGATGACAGAGATGTAGGTGTAGTCTTACCTGTTGAGCACTCTTTCTCAGTCTGTCATTCATCATCTCCATGTTGCTCTGTTCCTCCTCCAGTTCCTCCTCCAGCTGAGCAATCTTGGCCTCTAAACGTCTTTTTTCATCACTCAGAGCAGACCTACGAAGGTGACACACAGAATATTAGCCACTAACACTAATGAAGATTTTATTATATAGAGCACTAATGAGCAGCGTGTATTAACGCCGTGTGTTTGGTGCTAATGCTAACAAACTCATCAGGTCTGAGGTCAGTAACTAACACCACCTACTGTAACATTAGCTTTTATTAATAATCAGTAGTATGTGAAAAGTCTGTCAGATGAACCAGTCAGATTCAGTCATGTGTGCTGTGCTGTTTTCTGTCTCATCATTAATGTTTAGTATCTTCAGTAACACAAGGCTCAGATTTTTATACAAATTAAAATATTTTGTGTGTCAGTTTTGTGAAGCTCACTTTCCAGATGCATTGCTCGCAAGTTCATCAGCGAGTTCATCACGCTCAGCTTCAGCCTGCTTCTTTGCTCGTTCTGCAGCAGCCATGTCCTGGAAACACACACACACAGACTGTATGTTACACACTTGTGTTATTTTCACAAAAAAACAAAAAAACACATCTTGTTAACACAACAAAAAACTCAACACTAGATTAAAGAATACTAAAATAACAAGTGTGCTCTAGAATCTCCACACTGCTGTACTCAGGGTCTGTGTGTAGAAGTGTGTAATGTGTACTGAGTTGTGTGTACACGGTGTGTGTAGCAGTGTGTAGTACTGAGTAGTGTGTATATGATGTGTGTAGCAGTGTGTAGTACTGAGTAGTGTGTATATGATGTGTGTAGCAGTGTGTAGTACTGAGTTGTGTGTATATGATGTGTGTAGCAGTGTGTAGTACTGAATTGTGTGTATATGATGTGTGTAGCAGTGTGTAGTACTGAGTTGTGTGTATATGATGTGTGTAGCAGTGTGTAGTACTGAATTGTGTGTATATGATGTGTGTAGCAGTGTGTAGTACTGAATTGTGTGTATATGATGTGTGTAGCAGTGTGTAGTACTGAGTTGTGTGTACACGGTGTGTGTAGCAGTGTGTAGTACTGAGTAGTGTGTATATGATGTGTGTAGCAGTGTGTAGTACTGAGTAGTGTGTATATGATGTGTGTAGCAGTGTGTAGTACTGAGTAGTGTGTATATGATGTGTGTAGCAGTGTGTAGTACTGAATTGTGTGTATATGATGTGTGTAGCAGTGTGTAGTACTGAGTTGTGTGTATATGATGTGTGTAGCAGTGTGTAGTACTGAATTGTGTGTATATGATGTGTGTAGCAGTGTGTAGTACTGAATTGTGTGTATATGATGTGTGTAGCAGTGTGTAGTACTGAGTTGTGTGTACACGGTGTGTGTAGCAGTGTGTAGTACTGAGTTGTGTGTACACGGTGTGTGTAGCAGTGTGTAGTACTGAGTAGTGTGTATATGATGTGTGTAGCAGTGTGTAGTACTGAATTGTGTGTACACGGTGTGTGTAGCAGTGTGTAGTACTGAGTTGTGTGTATATGATGTGTGTAGCAGTGTGTAGTACTGAGTAGTGTGTATATGATGTGTGTAGCAGTGTGTAGTACTGAGTAGTGTGTATATGATGTTTGTAGCAGTGTGTAGTACTGAGTAGTGTGTATATGATGTGTGTAGCAGTGTGTAGTACTGAATTGTGTGTATATGATGTGTGTAGCAGTGTGTAGTACTGAGTAGTGTGTATATGATGTTTGTAGCAGTGTGTAGTACTGAATTGTGTGTATTTGATGTGTGTAGCAGTGTGTAGTACTGAATTGTGTGTATATGATGTGTGTAGCAGTGTGTAGTACTGAGTTGTGTGTACACGGTGTGTGTAGCAGTGTGTAGTACTGAGTTGTGTGTACACGGTGTGTGTAGCAGTGTGTAGTACTGAGTAGTGTGTATATGATGTGTGTAGCAGTGTGTAGTACTGAGTTGTGTGTACACGGTGTGTGTAGCAGTGTGTAGTACTGAGTTGTGTGTACATGGTGTGTGTAGCAGTGTGTAGTACTGAGTAGTGTGTATATGATGTGTGTAGCAGTGTGTAGTACTGAGTTGTGTGTACACGGTGTGTGTAGCAGTGTGTAGTACTGAGTTGTGTGTACACGGTGTGTGTAGCAGTGTGTAGTACTGAGTTGTGTGTACACGGTGTGTGTAGCAGTGTGTAGTACTGAGTTGTGTGTATATGATGTGTGTAGCAGTGTGTAGTAC
>NC_083463.1:33200639-33203139 GCF_030014155.1 Tachysurus vachellii | reverse complement strand
GGAGAAAGGAAGTAGGGGACAGAGAGTACTGGACAGGGAGTAGGGGACAGAGAGTAGGGGTCAGGGAGTAGGGGATAGAGGGTAGGAGAAAGGGCATAGGGGACAGAGAGTAGGGGACAGGAAGTAGGGGGCAGAGAGTAGGGGACAGGGAGTAGGGGTCAGGGAGTAGGGGACAATGAGTAGGGGACAGGGAGTGTGGGACAGGGAGTAGGGGTTAGGGAGTAGGAGAAAGGGAGTAGGGGACAGAGAGTAGGGGAAAGGGAGTAGGGGTTAGGGAGTAGTGGACAGAGAGTAGGGGACAGGAAGTAGGGGACAGAGAGTAGGGGACAGGAAGTAGTGGACAGAGAGTAGGGGACAGGAAGTAGTGGACAGAGAGTAGGGGACAGGAAGTAGTGGACAGAGAGTAGGGGACAGGGAGTAGGGGTCAGGGAGTAGGGGACAGGAAGTAGTGGACAGAGAGTAGGGGACAGGAAGTAGTGGACAGAGAGTAGGGGACAGGGAGTAGGGGACAGGTGTGAGTGTGTCACCGTGCTAGTGCAGTCTGTAGCTCCTCCTCCTTCCTAGCGAGCTGAGCCTTTAACTCTGCGATCTGCGCCTGCAAGTCTGCAATCTGTTCCTGTAAGTCGTTTGACTCCGCCTCCAGTTTCCTCTTCAGCTTGTCGAGCTCTTGACGTGTCTTTTCTTCTTTCTTTAAACGCACTGTAGGTCAACAGTGAACACCACACATTAGCATTAGCAATATTTATTATTAGTAGTAGTGTTAATTCTGCACACCTTCCAGTTCTGAAATCATGGACTCGTGCTTGTTCTTAAGCTTCGTCAGGTTTTTAGATTTTTCCTCTTCTTCAGCCAGATTAGCACTAAAATCTGCAACACGCTCCTCTAACAGCTTCCTCTCCTACACACACACACACACACACACACACACACACAAAAGTAAGAAAACTGTCTACATACACTGCCATAGATATGTTCATCACTGGGGCTGAATAACATAACAGAAATTAGAACAGGATTTGTATGGGACACAAATGTAAATCCACCTTCAGAAGTTTGTTGTTGTGGTCCTCCATCACCAGAAGGTCATCCTCCAGTTTCTTGATCTTTCCCTCACAAGTGACCTTCTCCAGCTGAAGCTTTTGTCGTGCATCCTCCTCCTCCTCTAGGTGTTCCTCCAGTTCCTGAATGCAGTACCATCATTACCATCACCCATACACACTAGAATACACTCCTACATAATCTAAACACCTGGACACCGCAACATCACCATACACTCTGTCACAAAACACATACACACCTGATAAGTTCACTATATCAGTGTAACACACCTGGATCTGCTGGTGCATCTTCTTCTTGTCAACCTGCAGGGTGGCACTGCGCTCCTCCTCCTCCTCCAGGCGTGCTTCCATTTCATGAAGGATCTCCTCTAGCTCCTGCTTCTTAGCGGCTAAACGTACTCGCATCTCCTCCGCCTCGGCATAAAGCTCAGTCTCAGCCTGGAGCTGCTCCTGCAGAGTGTTCCTCTCCTCCACCAGCTAAATAAAACATCAGTAACATAAAGAATATATTACAGCAGAAGTGAAAACAGTTAAACTGTGTTAAAATGTCCATCCAGAACAGGTATCTCTGACTATCTGACCTGTAACTGTGATCAACTCCTCACCTGTGTGTGTTTCAGCATAATGTCTTTTAGCTCTGTCTCATACTTCTGTGCTGAATCTTTGGCTTTCTGAAGCTCCTCCTCTTTGAGACCTAGCTCCTCCTCTTGACGTGTCACCTGGAGTAGAGGCTTTACCTGTAACAAGGAGACCCTCACACAATTAGCTAAGGCAATCTGTTGGTCCTACAGAATGTAAACTCACTTCTACATTCAGATGCATTATTGCAGTTTAACAAACACACACTGGTGTCTGACCTTAGTGAAGAGTCTCCACCACTGCCAGTTCCTGAGCTTCAGATAAGCAGCACAGTTCCTCTGGATCACTCGCATCGCTGTGAGCTGCTGCTGACGCTTAGCAAATGCCCTAAAAACACACACACACACACACACACACACACACACACACACACACACACACACACACACAGTCAGTATAACTCAAACCTGTGTTCTAGACACTGACAGTGTGTGGTTGGTGTGGTCTTTACTTTCTGGCAAGGAAGCCACGGGCCTGAGCCTGGAAAGCGATAATAATGACAGTGATCTTGAGGTCGCGCTCCTCCTCTAGCTGAGCCAGGACCCCAGTCCTGAAAAAAATCTTACTCTGCCCAATCCGGTACAGGTTAGGGTCTAAGTCCAGGTGCTTAATCTACAACAGAATGAAGGATAAGCTTAAAGTGGGTCAGTAAGCACTGCTGATGATTCATAATAAAGGGTTAATAAAGTCATCTATTTATGGATCTATATTCAGTAGTTTGATCTTATACTGACTACTGAATAAATTGAACTAAATAAACTGAATAAACTCACCATCAGTATGCAGGCCTGTTTTCCGTCCAT
>NC_083463.1:33190639-33198139 GCF_030014155.1 Tachysurus vachellii | reverse complement strand
CCCTGTTTCTGCTCTTTACACATTTCACTCCATTGTCCTCATATTACTGCTGCTGCTATATTAAGTGTTCATGACAGTATTTTTGCACATGCAATACAGAACATACAGTATTAAACTGGTCGAGCTGCTTTTGTGTATTGTCTTGTATTGTTTATCCTGCACTGTCTTGTGTCTCACACTGTCTCCCCCCCCACCCACCCACCCAATTTACTCATTTTCTGTCACTAGCTTCTGCTCTGTTGCCAATAATCTGGTGATATTATAAGCCTACAGTGGACTAACAATTGACACTGTTGCAAATCAGTGTTACAGCACACTCTAGATGAACCTCTTTCTTCTCCATCTTAAACCCTGCTTAGACATTGTCCTCATAATGACTTTGGTCAGTGTGTGACACACTTCTGTCTAACATGAAGATCAACACACACTGACCGGCCTCTCGATGAGCTCAATGCAGGGCTGCAGGTCGAGACCAAAGTCGATGAAGTTCCATTCGATGCCCTCGCGCTGATACTCCTCCTGCTCCAGGATGAACATGGTGTGGTTGAAGAGCTGCTGCAGCTTCTCGTTAGTGTAATTAATACACAGCTGCTCAAACGAGTTGTCCTGGAGAGCAATTATCATAACCGTTAATCTCACCACTTAGTAATCATTTCTGATTTATCACAATGTGGTAAGAATGATTTCAGAACATTAGGAAATAGATTTGGATGTGTTCGAGTCTTCAGTTCAGTCTTATAATATTCATTATTTAAAACACATATTTCTCTGTTTTTCTAAACAGAAGATAACTGAAAAAAGGAATTCCACATGACAGCTATTTTAGTCCAGTTTGATATTGTAAACTATGATGAACATGTGAATTTAGTGAAAGTGACATTGTCATTCGCCTAAAACCTCTCACACCTCGAAGATCTCGAAGCCAGCGATGTCTAGGATGCCGAGAAAAGATGCTCCTTGACGTTTGGTTTTATCCAGAGCTTTGTTAACACGAGAAAGAATCCACCGGAACAAACGCTCATACGTTGCCTTTGCTAAAGCCTCCACAGCAAAATCAGCCTACACACACACACACACACACACACACACACACACAAACATAACGCAGGATGTATTTAATAACATTTGTTCTATAATCTTAAGACTTGAATGACAGCCCCGTGCTCGTAACAGTGTGCTGGTGCTACCTGCTCTTTGGTCTGAGCCTTCTGTACGACCTCTCGGCCGACTTTAATGCGTGGAGTCAGGATGGCCCGAGTGAAATCGGTCACATTGATGCCTGACAGGTGACAGACCTTCTGTGCCGCTGTGGGACAGACATTATTTTACTCTCTGCTAACAGATTTCTTGTCATTTTGTACAGCTTCTGTTTTTATTGTAAAAATCTCATGAAGTTACAGAAGTGTGTTTTGGTGTGAACTCTGACCGGTGTTGTCAGGCATGGTGGCCTGTTCCTGGTTCCTCTCTTTCTTAAACTCAATGTTGCCAAGCTGCAGCACTGTGGACACCACCTTCAGGATTCCTAAACACATCACACCCTAATTTACATTCAGCTTATTTATAGGTTTCATCTCTTGTCACATTGCTCGAGGATTTCCTTAGGTTGTCCTTAGATTTTACAGTAATTTTGCAGTCAATCTTCTTTTTATCTCAATTTTTAAAAAATCTCCATGGCAACCCTTTCCATTGGTTTGTTACCTATCCTTTCCTCTTCTGTTAAGCCCATGATGTTCATTGCCTCCATTGTTTCATCGTACATCTCATCGTCCTGGTTACCCGGGATCTGCACATGTCCTGCTACCAGGAAGCGGTAGTTATTGAAGTTCTCCAGCAGAAGTTCCTCTGGGGAAAGATGGGAAAGACCACATGATGGAGAGCAAGGAGAATGATCACACTGTGACTGTCTGTATTGAAGGAAACACCATCTGTGTGCTGACATACACACTCCTCAAGAGTGTCTGAGGCACATTTTGAGACTTTTGTGAAAGATCCCTGAACCACTGGACTGCTCAGACTGTCATAATATCAGGACTGCCAGAAAGATGATAAACACGTCCACTCTCTATTCTGGATACGCCCACGCTCAATGTCAAATACACCCACTCTCCATCTTTGACACACCCACTCTCCATCTTGGACACACCCACTCTCCATCTTGGACACACCCACTCTCCATCTTGGACACACCCACTCTCCATCTTGGACACACCCACTCTCCATCTTGGACACACCCACTCTCCATATTGGACACACCCACTCTCCATCTTGGACACACCCACTCTCCATCTTGGACACACCCACTCTCCATCTTGGACACGCCCACTCTCCATCTTGGACACACCCACTCTCCATATTGGACACACCCACTCTCCATCTTGGACACACCCACTCTCCATATTGGACACACCCACTCTCCATCTTGGACACACCCACTCTCCATATTGGACACACCCACTCTCCATCTTGGACACACCTACTCTCCATATTGAACACACCCACTCTCCATATTGGACACACCCACTCTCCATCTTGGACACACCCACTCTCCATCTTGGACACACCCACTCTCCATATTGGACACGCCCACTCTCCATCTTGGACACACCCACTCTCCATATTGGACACACCCACTCTCCATATTGGACACACCCACTCTCCATCTTGGACACACCTACATTACATTCACAAATCTACAGTCTTAGTTTGGAATGAAAATGAATACCTAGTGATGGATCATAACAGCTTCATTAGGCAGCTGTATATTCCTGGAAATGCCTCAGTATCGATCTGCTTTTAATGTTGGACTACTAGGATCCTTTGGACACTCTATTCTGCCACCCACAAATACCCCCAATTAATCCCAACCATGACCACCCCCACTAACACCCTCACCCACCCCAGACCCCACACCTTTTAATTTTATGACCCAACAGTCTAACTGGGATAAGGGCATAAACTCTTCAGCAGTCTTGATAAGAGCTTTAGTTACCACGCAGTTTGTCCTTGGCTCCTGCCACCATGTAGTAGAAGATATGGAAAGCTCTTTCTGTTTTGGCCTGTCGGATACAGCGAGACTTCTCCAGCAGGTCTGAAAGCTGTGCTCAGGAAACACACAGTTAGTGTTTGGGATAATTTTTATGGGGTTTTTAAATTCTGGTCTTTTTAAATTAAATTAATGAAAAAAATTAATTTAAATTTTTTAAATTTAAATTAATTCTGGTTTTTAAATTCTATTGGATGTTTTCCAATACTATCTTCCTTATGGGTTCCTTGTGAGTTTAAGGTTACGATTAAGATTTAAGGTTTTTATAAATTAGTCATTTTGTTTAGAATTTACGCTTTAAGGTTAAGGATTATATTTATCTTAGTAGTTTGGGTTAGTTGTGCAGTTTTCATGAAATATTTATTATTGTTACTGTTATAGTTTTGGTGTTTAATGTTAAGAATAAGATTTGTTTTGTGGTTAAAAGAATCTTGTGTGTGTGGTGTGTGTGATGTGTATGTGGTGTGTGTGTGAGTGTGATGTGTGTGTGGTGTGTGTGATGTGTATGTGGTGTGTGTGTGTGGTGTGTGTGTGATGTGTGTGTGAGTGTGATGTGTATGTGGTGTGTGTGTGAGTGTGTGTGTGAGTGTGATGTGTGTGTGGTGTGTGTGATGTGTATGTGGTGTGTGTGTGAGTGTGATGTGTGTGATGTGTGTGATGTGTGTGTGTGTGATGTGTGTGTGTGTGTGTGTGTGTGTGTGTGTGTGTGTGTTTGAGTGTATAAGGATACAGGTTTCAATATTTGCCCCGACGATGTAGCCTGTTACATCAAAGTTAATCCTGATGAATTTACCCTGTGGAAAAAGCAGAGGAATGACAGGAAGTTGAATGATGTCATGGAGTTTTACTTCCTGTCTGCTGAAGGAAGTGAACACTGTATATGTAGAAACTCACAAATCTTGAAGAATTGTCATTCTTAATGGTCTTGGCGTTACCAAATGCCTCCAGAATAGGATTGGCCTGCAGCAGCTGCTTCTCCAGCTCCCCCTACAGGCAGGAGAGAGAACACCAGGCAAAAAAACATATCGTTGTCATCCTTGTCCTCATCATCACTCACACACACACACACACACACACACACACACACACAGTCGTATATGCAGCCCGGCATGTTTACAGCAGAAATTTCCTGTTAGTCTGATTCTGATTCCTCTGTAAACTTTCACAATCAGACGGAGAATCTGCTGCTCAATCAGACAAACTGTTCAAGTTACGTCTTTAACTCACAAGTTTACAGTTTTGTATAAATCACTGTTAATGAAGCCCCAACAGTTAGCAGGTAACTAATCTTTAAAGTCTTAGCAAACTGATAGAAGTGTCTGTAACTGTAGATAAATGATATGTTTATATTTAAATAAAAACTAATCATTAAACCGTGATGATTTACAGCAGTGACTTCAGCTGCTGGGCTTTTCCTCACTCCTGCTCAACACGCTGAGTAAGTGGGAAGAGGACAAACTTGACAACATGAATCAGTCAGATGGGATTTATTATTTTACTTAACTACACTGAACTGTGTGAGAGACTCACCCTGATGTCAGAGAGGAAAGGGAAAAGGGCGATGTGTACCCAAGAGAGGAGAGAGAGCCGGAGGGGTGGAAGACACCAGAAACATCAGATGCTAACACAGAAATATAAAGAGACAAGGAGCAGGAGAACAGGAAATAAGGAAAGATAACACAGAGAGAGAGAGAGAGAGAGAGAGAGAGAGAGAGAGAGAGAGAGAGAGAGAGAGAGAGACAGTGTGTGTGTGTGAGAGAGAGACAGTGTGTGTGTGAGAGAGAGAGAGAGAGAGAGAGAGAGAGAGAGAGAGAGAGAGAGACAGTGTGTGTGTGTGTGAGAGAGAGAGAGAGAGAGAGAGAGAGAGAGAGAGAGACAGGCAGAGAGAGAGAGAGAGAGAGAGAGAGAGAGACAGGCAGAGAGAGAGAGAGACAGTGTGTGTGTGTGTGAGAGAGAGAGAGAGAGAGAGAGAGAGAGAGAGACAGGCAAAGAGAGAGAGAGAGAGGCAGAGAGAGAGAGAGAGAGAGAGAGACAGGCAGAGAGAGAGAGAGAGACAGGCAGAGAGAGAGAGAGAGAGAGAGAGAGAGAGAGAGAGAGAGAGAGAGATATGATGAAATAAAATGCACACTATTGTGACTACACCCTCCTCCAAACTGTCTCTCACACACACACACACACACACACACACACACACACACACACACACACACACACACACACACACACACAGAGTGTCTCCTGTGTGTGTTCTGCATGTGTTGTATTCCTGATGCTCATGTAACACTATTATGCATTATAAACTACAGTACAAGTTTAACAGAAGGAGTTATAACTACCTGTGTGTGATTAATATGTGTGACAGGAAATGACTTCATCCAGTCCAAAAGGAAGAACACTCTCATGCTCACAAACCAGGTGACACTGTTTCAGTGCCAGTGTATCGCTGACAGTGAAAGAGTTTAATCTCAGATGGGGGAAAAGACATCTGTCCATCACACCATTTTTACAAATTAAGATTTCTTTTAAGATTCTTTTGAGATTACAGTTTTAAGATGAGGATAAAATCAGCAATTTTCCTTGTGTGTCCCTCCATGTAAGACTTTCTCACACTCATCACGCTGTGAGTCGCGTCCAGTGGCTGGATATAAGGTGAACAACATGGTGCTGACAGTGAGAACCGTACACAGTCGTCCTGCTCAGTGCTCTATGTGAAGCTCTTCACGGCCCAGAGCTCTCTGACTAACCCTCAGATGGAGACATGCGCTCTTTCTCCTTCAAATGAATGACATTATTAAGAGTGAGCTCACGGAGACGGGTGTGTGTGAACATGTACACCACACACACAACATCTGTGACACGACCTTTTACACCTCATCTACATTTTATTCTTCTGCATTTTAAACTTTCAGTTTCGGAGACCAGAGAAAAGAATGAGTGTTTCCTTGAGATCCTTTAAACTGAAGAAAAAGACACTCTTTACAGATATAACACGATCTTTACCAAAGTGTCAGGAGAAGATAATGTTCAGACAGGAGATAATGTATAATGATCAAGGCACCGAGACCGAAAACAAAAACTAAACCCATCTGTATAAAGCTGTAACTGGACGTTTTTGCTGAAGCAGCTGTCAGCATGTCTGCGTTGTGAAAATGAACTTAAAAAGTTGAAATATAATACAACTTTTTTTTTTTTTTTACATGAGACACTGTGTCCATTTTTTGCCCTATCATGTCTTTGATGACGACGCCACCATCCCCTGACCTGTTGAAAATTGTACTGCAGCCACTAGATGGCGTCAATGTTGACTTGACTTCTGCCCTCAGCTGCTGTCATGTTGTCCACCATATATACAGTCATTAGAGCATGCAGGTTTCCAAATGTAACACACACACCCACACACACACACCCCCAACCCACCCACCCACCCACACACACACACATAAAGGAACTCCAGCATTCACTTTACTCACATAGGCCAACTGCTGTCCTGCATGCTGCTATTCAGGGGAAATCGATTAGACAGACGTTAAACTAAAGCCGTTTCTTTGTCCATTAAAGCGACAACACAACCAAGCAGCAGCTAATCAGAACAGAATGGAAGCTAATGTTCCAGTTAGCATCACATTCACTCTCAATTAACCACATTAACATTAGCTTAGCTGAGTTGTCTCTTTAATAATCCTGCTTGATTAGATTTTCACACACTCTCAGCACACACACACACACACACACACACACACACTCACACACACACACTCTCAGCACACACACACACACACACACTGCAGACTTAAATAATAGAATCATTTCATTATGATACTTTGTTCATCATTCAGACCTGAGTGTTAACCTTGAGCTAATAACTGTCATATAACTTTAGTAGAAAACACTAATATATTTATTACTGAAACTTTAGCTATATATACACAGCATTTTATATATTTAAGCAATAATATAATATACTATATATATATATATATATATATATATATATATATATATATATATATATATATATATATATATATATTTGCGTGTGTGTGTGTATGTGTGTGTGTGATACGTACAGTGCTTGTGTCTTTCTTGCCTTTATGCGATGATGCTACAACGGCCAAATACTGAATCACTTTCTTAGTGTTCTCTGTTTTACCTGCACCTGATTCACCTCTGTAACACACACACACACACACACACACACACAAATATATACAGAAATACAAACTATAATTAGCATGGGCAAAAAACTATATTAAAAACTATAATTAGCATGGGCACAGAGGGCAAATTCCCTCTAGAAATTCCCATTTCTAAACACACTTCCTGTCCTGATCATTAAACACTGTAGCAAATAAACTGAATGAATAAATTCAACACTTTTTAAACTATTTACTCAGAGCTTCATCTGAATGAGAATCTAAAACACAGAAAGCAGTGATTCATTGCAATTATTCAGCTGT
>NC_083463.1:33173139-33185639 GCF_030014155.1 Tachysurus vachellii | reverse complement strand
TTTTTTCGGCCACTAAGTTTATTTTACAGTTTTATTATAAAGAGAATAGACACAACATGCTAACTCTGCTAGCATCCAACAATCCATGATTTTCTGAAATACTCAGCATTCATCAAAAATTGTTTGCTTTTAGTTTGTATCTGGAACATCATCAGATTATTTGTTATCCACAGTCATGTCAGCTCAGTTCTCAAACCGTGTTAGCTTCACTGGGGGAATTCAGACACCATGAGGTAGAACATCAGCTCTGATGAACTTCAGGTGGTGAAAATTAACCTCCTAAAGTCCAGCTTTTATCAAGCTTACACACAGAACCTTTTAGGCACCAATATTAAGGCACCATGAGACAGAGGCGTCGTTCAAGAGGTCTTTTCTATTGAAGTGTCACATTTGTAAACTATGAACTGTTAATTAAGTGACAATCCAAAGCCATGGTCTGAAATGATTCCTACTGAGCATGTGGTCTGGTGTTTATTCAGTTCCCCTTATAGTTAGTTAGTTCTTACAAAACTGCAACTGCTTATAGTCCTGGTTTTATTTTCTCCTGTCATACAGTATGAGGAAGAGTGAAGGTGAGGAGAAAGAAGCAGAGATCTCTCATGTAGTTAGTACAGTTAGCTGACTTTGCTAATTTAAGGACAAAGTGAATATGAAGCTAAGAGTATAACTGAACAGACAGACAGACAGACAGAGAGACAGACAGACAGACAAACAGACAGAGAGACAATCGGGACAGACAGACAGACAAAGAGACAGACAAGACAGACAGACAAGAGAGACAGACAGACCTGTTACTGAATCAAAAAAAATCTGGTTTGTTTGTAAGAGACCTGTGCTGCAGGGTGTGTGTGTGTGTGTGTGTGCGTGTGTGTGTGTTTGTGTGTGTGTGCTGTTTACCACATCACTCAACAGAAAGCAGCGTTGTGTGACCATATTAGGAGAACAGGAAATTCTCTGGTTAGTTATGCTCGATCATTTAATCTGTCACACAATGAACAGACTTTCTTCTACCATTTCCTCAAAAAGACTTCACTTTTTATAAGTTTTGTGTACTTGTGTACAGTAAACGCTCTCACACACACACACACACACACACAGCTTAGAAACACACTACATACACATAAAGCCTCTACTGCACAATTCTGCACTTTTATCTGAAGATAAATATTTTACAATGACTTTCTTACCAGAAGTGTGTGTGAAAGCCCTCAGTATTGAGTGGGACAGTGAATGTGTAGATAACTTCATTACAGGAACATATAACGTATGAACATACAACAGGAAATGCACACTGTGTTTAAAGTAAAATGTGTTGTGATGTGTACTTACAGGTGCTGATGAAGGTGTTCAGTGGTGGATGAGCTTCACACAGCTGTAATTTGGAGACTCTGAGTGACAAACTCCGACAGAGAGCAGTCCAAATTACAGCAAATATCAATGTGCACTTCATTTAAACTAACAGGGAGGAGGGGCTAAGATCAAAGAGGCGGGGCTAGAGCCAAAAAGCTCATGACTATGCAGAAAGCAGGCAAAAGAAATTGAGGAGCAGCAGGTCACTATAATCTTCATTATTTCACAGAGAGAGACATCATTTCATACTGAAGCATCTAATACCCCATTCTAATACCCCCACTCTGTTGCCTCACCCTATATACCTTCAATCCAATACCCCACACATAATTACATAATTTTGATACACAAAATTCATCCTAATATTCACCTATTCTAATACCCCACTACTAATACCCCACTACTAATACCCCACAATTCATATTCCCCCATTATAATACACCATTCTAATATACCACTATAACAGCATTTTAGTCCCTCACATACTAATACACCTGTCCTAATACCCCAAACTTCCAACACTGTCTATTATAAAACCCCAACAATCTTATACCCCACTCTAATATGTTACCATTCTATTTATCCCATTTGAATAATCCACCATTTGGACATGAGACTGTAATATAGTGTTTATTACAGTCTGCATTTTTCACGTCATTCTCTCCCAACATGTCCAACAGCGCAGTTACTACACAGGAATCCCAAACAGAGTGAGGGTGATTCCCTCCAACACACATTGCACACACTCACAGCCTTTTTGGGTGCACACACACATTCCCACAGCTCAGTTGGAACTTCCTATAAAAGGACAACCTCCTCCAGTGCACCATAAATCATCATGGAGCTGCTTGATGATGTTTCCATCAGAGTTAATGTACTCAGAAAACACAGAGAAAGTCAGATCGACACACACACATTCACACGCAATCATACACACACACAAAACCTGCAGCTCAGACTCTGCTCTACATCAAGACCTTACCAGATGAAGACAGAGAGAGAGAGAGAGAGAGAGAGAGAGAGAGAGAGAGAGAGAGAGAGAGAGAGATGTACAGTTCCATATAAGGCCAGTATAGTCTGGAATCTGCTGCAGAGTGTGTGCGTGTGTGTGTGTGTGTGTGTGTGTGTGTATGCATGTGTGTTTATAGTGTTTAAAGTAAAGCTCAGTGTGACTAAATATGGCTCAATACAATTTGAGCTTGATGTTTACAAACCTGTAAGCATTGCATGCAACACATACACACACACACACACACACACACACACACACACACAAATAGCTGTTGATTATGTACAGAATCTCATACTGATATAGGGATGTGACACTTTGGGCGTTCATTTGAATTCACAACCGTTTATGAATATGTAAATTGTCTGAAAACAAATATGCGTAAATTATTATGTGTAATTATACTATCCACTTTAACCGAATTTAGAGAATTAAGTTTTTTTTTTTTTTTTTCGGGGGGGGGGGGGGGGGGGGGGGGGGGGGGGGGTCGGTGTCTTAGTGGTTAGCACGTTCGCCTCACACCTCCAGGGTTGGGGGTTCGATTCCCGCCTCCACCTTGTGTGTGTGGAGTTTGCATGTTCTCCCCGTGCCTCGGGGGTTTCCTCCGGGTACTCCGGTTTCCTCCCCCGGTCCAAAGACATGCATGGTAGGTTGATTGGCATCTCTGGAAAATTGTCCATAGTGTGTGATTGTGTGAGTGAATGAGTGTGTGTGTGTGTGTGTGTGTGCCCTGTGATGGGTTGGCACTCCGTCCAGAGTGTATCCTGCCTTGATGCCCGGTAACGCCTGAGATACGCGAGGTAGTTCGGATAAGCGATAGAAAATGAATGAATGAGTTTTTATTTGCTTAATTACTGTAATTGTATCAATTTTATGTGATTTTTAACTTATTATTATGTGCAGTAATGTGTGAGTTAATAAAAATTCTAACTCTATGATTACTATTAATGATCATCAGAATCAGTGCGTGATGTGTGAAGGAACTTTAAAAAAAATTAAAAGCATGAGTGTGTGTGACCTTTTAACCCTTTAAAGTTTAACCCTCTGAAGTAAATTATTTAATTTAATAAGACGAAAACGTGTGAGACGCCATTAGCGTTAAACACACTAACAATAGTGCCACTCTGTGGCAAAACCGAGTCACTACACTGAACACAACAGCCTGTTCTGTTTAGGTCACTGCGTGGTCACACACACAAACGCGCGCGCGCGCGCGCACACACACACACACACACACATTAAATGAAAAACACTAGTAAGAAATTGTTTTATTTTTGGTAACATACAGAAATATAAAACATCTAAACACTCATGGAGCTTGTGGTACTTCAGCAAGTAAATAATAATTTAATGGTGTTGACCAGTTATCATGTGACTCCTTGTTGCCATGTGACTTCCTGTTGCCATGTGACTCCTTGTTGCCATGTGACTTCCTGTTGCCATGTGACTCCTTGTTGCCATGTGACGTCTGGCTCTGGAAAATTATTTAAAAATTATTATTTATTAAATAAATGATTATTTATACATTTATTATTAGATATGAATAATTAAAGAAGTAGGGTCAGGTGAGTTGGTAAATTGTGTGTGTGTGTGTGTGTGTGTGTGTGTGTGTGTGTGTGTGTGTGTGTGTGTGTGTGTGTGTGCGAAGAAGGTGTTTGTTTACCTGTCCGTTTTTCTTCCTTTCATGCTCCATTCTCATTCAGGAAGTGAGAGATGACTCCATATAGCAGAGGACTATCTTACACACACACACACACACACACACACACACACACACACACACAACAAATTAACCTCAGAACCTCAATGTGTGTATGTGTATGTGTATATGTGTGTGGTAATACACACTCACAGTGTCCTGTTGCTCGGCTCTTCTACAATGTTCAGTTCATTGGCGATAAATGTTCGATCCAGCGGAACATCCTGCTGCCCTGACTCTACACACACACACACACACACACACACACACACACACACACACACACACACTATCACTGTTGTAATAACCCTAGATGATGATGATCCTCTTCCACATATACGCCCTCACAGACAGGTGTGATTGGTTAATTGGTTAATTGTGCGTGACAGGAGAGAGAGCGAGAGAGAGAGCGAGAGAGAGCGAGAGAGAGAGTGAGAGAGAGAGCGTGAGAGAGAGCGAGAGAGAGCGAGAGAGAGAGCGAGAGAGAGAGCGAGAGAGAGCAGGCCCCTCTCACCCATGCTGGGACACCATCAAGATTCATTCAGCATACCACCACTACCTGTCTCAGTGCTACCTGTCTCAGTGCTACCTGTCTCAGTGCTACCCGTCTCACCGCTACCTGTCTCACCGCTACCTGTCTCAGTGCTGCTACCTGTCTCACTGCTACCTGTCTCAGTGCTGCTACCTGTCTCACTGCTACCTGTCTCAGTGCTACCTGTCTCAGTGCTACCTGTCTCACCGCTACCTGTCTCACCGCTACCTGTCTCACCGCTACCTGTCTCACCGTTACTTGTCTCACTGTTACCTGTCTCACCGCTACCTGTCTCAGTGCTACCTGTCTCACCGCTACCTGTCTCACCGCTACCTGTCTCACCGTTACCTGTCTCACCGCTACCTGTCTCAGTGCTACCTGTCTCACCGCTACCTGTCGCAGTGCTTCCTGTCTCACCGCTACCTGTCTCACCACTACCTGTCTCACCGCTACCTGTCTCACTGTTACCTGTCTCACCACTACCTGTCTCACCACTACCTGTCTCACCACTACCTGTCTCACTGTTACCTGTCTCACCGCTACCTGTCTCACCACTACCTGTCTCACCACTACCTGTCTCACCACTACCTGTCTCACTGTTACCTGTCTCACCACTACCTGTCTCACCGCTACCTGTCTCACCGCTACCTGTCTCACCGCTACCTGTCTCACCGTTACTTGTCTCACTGTTACCTGTCTCACCGCTACCTGTCTCAGTGCTACCTGTCTCACCGCTACCTGTCTCACCGCTACCTGTCTCACCGTTACCTGTCTCACCGCTACCTGTCTCAGTGCTACCTGTCTCACCGCTACCTGTCGCAGTGCTTCCTGTCTCACCGCTACCTGTCTCACCACTACCTGTCTCACCGCTACCTGTCTCACTGTTACCTGTCTCACCACTACCTGTCTCACCACTACCTGTCTCACCACTACCTGTCTCACTGTTACCTGTCTCACCACTACCTGTCTCACCACTACCTGTCTCACCACTACCTGTCTCACTGTTACCTGTCTCACCACTACCTGTCTCACCGCTACCTGTCTCACCGCTACCTGTCTCACCGTTACTTGTCTCACTGTTACCTGTCTCACCGCTACCTGTCTCAGTGCTACCTGTCTCACCGCTACCTGTCTCACCGCTACCTGTCTCACCGTTACCTGTCTCACCGCTACCTGTCTCAGTGCTACCTGTCTCACCGCTACCTGTCGCAGTGCTTCCTGTCTCACCGCTACCTGTCGCAGTGCTTCCTGTCTCACCGCTACCTGTCTCACCACTACCTGTCTCACCGCTACCTGTCTCACTGTTACCTGTCTCACCACTACCTGTCTCACTGTTACCTGTCTCACCACTACCTGTCTCACTGTTACCTATCTCACCGCTACCTGTCTCACCACTACCTGTCTCACCACTACCTGTCTCACCACTACCTGTCTCACTGTTACCTGTCTCACCACTACCTGTCTCACCGCTACCTGTCTCACCGCTACCTGTCTCACCGCTGGAGTGAAGTGAGCATGTATGCACCTGCAATGAGGACAGACTCTGTGTGATGATACTTGTTGAACTTCAGGTACTCTCGGATCAGTTCATTAATCAGCAGCGTCTCTCGGCTCGGCTCGGGGCGTCGCTCACTCGGATCATCTAACGCCCTGAACACCTCGGCCCTCATCCTGGCTCTGAGCTGTGTGAGCACGCCTCTCACCTCCAACGTCTCCTTCAGTGCTGTAACACACACACAGTGATTATTAAGTGCTACTCCTCCTAGAGCTTTCAAGCTACATGCACCAAATTCAGACGAGGTGAAGTTTTATTTTGGGGAACCGACGGAACTTTCGGTTTTCCCATAGCAGCCGATCGAATGTCCCAAAAACTCTGATAGACTTGAATGGGGAATTTTATTCATTCTATTGACATGAAATGTCCAAACCCTCAGTAGCCACAAAAGTATTGGTACCCCATCAGGTATTCTGGTGACGGCACTCAACACCAAGTGACGTCACGTGCAGCCCCACCCCCAAAGTAAGCAAAATCAAAAATTAGCACAACATGGACATGTCATATATAAAAACACTCAGCCCAATGAGGAGAACTGCCTCACGTGTATTCTGCTCACGTCACGTGATGTCACGTGATGTCAGGTAAAAATCAAAAATTAGCACAACATGGACATGTCATATATCAAAACACTCAGCACAATGTTGGGAACTTCCTTGAGAGTATTCGGATGACGTCACATGCCTGTCTTCACTTGCCCCCAAATGTTTTGGCACCTTAGCTTTCTGTCCACTTGCCTCCAAAAGTAACACTGACCCTTATGTCTACTCGCCTCGAATATTTCCTTTGTCAAAGCCAACATCAAAGTTTGTTGTGGCGAACTTTACAAATCTAGTTTAGTATTAGTGATGTGCACAGTAACACAACGTGTGAAGCTCTCTACTGCCACCTGATGGATAATTAAACAGTCTACTCTATAAAAACTACACACCACTTCTATAGTCAGTGTGTTGTGTTTAATATTTGTATGATTCAAATATTATTCAGTTATTTGAATGTTAATTACAGATTAAAGTAAAATAACTTACTGTAATTTGGATTCTGGATAATTATTCAGGTGTTTGGAACGTGCTTAATGTTCACATTTGTTAAGGACAGAATGATTAGATGTTTATTGTCTTGTCAGTAATAAGTGGAAATCGTTCACTGAACACACTGAACACCTTTTTTATGTAAATAATCTATATATAGCCTAGCTTAGCTTAACTTAGCGTTAGCCTAGCTTAACTTAGCCTAGCTTAACTTAACTTAGCGTTAGCCTAGCTTAACTTAGCGTTAGCCTAGCTTAACTTAACTTAGCGTTAGCCTAGCTTAACTTAACTTAGCGTTAGCCTAGCTTAGCTAATTTTAGTCTTAGCCTAGCCGCCTCTCTCAAGCTAACGGTTTAACATTAACAGAACATTAACAGAACATTAACAGAACATTAACAGAACATTAACAGAACATTAACAGAACATTAACAGTGTGTTCGCCACATTAGAGTTGATGTTTTCAGATTTGAGAAATCTGGTAGTTCATGTGTTTAATTCAGTTGTTAATATATTACTGATTAAGCTGTAAGCTAAAGTTATTAAATAACTAAATAATAAATAATAATGGTAATATTGGTAATGATAATAATAATAAATAATGGTAAATAATATAATAGTAGAGTTTAAACTCACCGCTCTTCAGGTCTGTGATGGACGCCATTATGGTGTTACGGGTTGCCAGATTGTTATATCCTACGTACTGCATGTGCATTTACAATAGATTTTGGAATCAGAATCAGAAAGATCTTTATCGCCATGAATGTTTTCACATACGAGGAATTTGTTCTAGTACAGAAGCTCCACAGTGTAAACAGTATGGCATTGACACATGAACACGTATATAATAAAGACAGTTGTATGTACAGTGGTTATTCCAAGATTACATGAAAATAGGTTTTGTTATCTTAAGATGACAAGAAATAAGATCACGTGAAGACAGTACAGAAAAATATAAATAATATATGGCCTTTCTGGACTTCTATGTGTTTCAGAAAAACTAAGAATGAAATCTGTATTTAAAAACACACACAGAACTGTCCTGAACTTTTATTGGTATTTAAATTATAAATCATATTTTATTTTAAATTTGTAATCATTTCAAATGTTATGTTATTTCATAAAAATATTCATATATATTTAATGTTAATATTTTACCTGGTTGTAATGTTAAATATGTAACTCTATAAAATCTAAAGTGTAACATAAGTTTCTTATAACAATAAACTGTTGAATTTTGACTTTGATAAAAAAAATATTGATTTATCTTTCTTCTGACAAACTGTCAGATTTATCTGTCTCTGTATGTACAGCTAATTAAAATAAGTGGTTCAACATTTATTAAACATGTTTATTTGTATATTATTGTTCAGTTAAAAAATCAAAAGCTCAATCTGGCAACTCTATCACACACACACACACACACACACACACACACACACACACACACTTTATCTATATCTCTGAAATACAACATAAAGAATAATTTATATTGTATATAGTTACTATGACAAATATGTCAGATAATATCGCAGATCCTGACACGTATCTCTTCCCCGGAAGCAGAAGTCACATTACCACTTCCGGTTGCCTTCCGTAGCTGACGTACAGGTGGATGTGTATGAAGCTGCGATGGCTGGAACAGCGTTAAAAAGATTAATGGCGGAATATAAACGTGAGAAAAATAATTCTGTGTTTATTAAATACGACCTGCTGTTTTGTAGTGAGCGGCTATCTGACTAGGGTATGCTAGGCTAATCTAATGTCAGTTTGAGTGTGCGCGCGCATGTTTGTGAGAGTGTGTGTGTATGTTTGTGCATTCATATTTGTGTCTGTGTGTGTGCGCGTGTCTATGTTCATGTTTGTGTGTGTGTTTGCGTTTGTGTGTTTGTGTTTGCGTGTGTGTTTGCGCGCGCGTGTGTGTGTGTGTGTGTGTGTGTGTGTGTAATGTAAATAATGAACAGATAAAACACTGCACTGTCACAGTGACATAATTAATAACGTTTAGAAGGTTTATATCCACCAATGACCAGTCAAATATCTTCAGGATCACAAGCTGTCTTTGTTCTACAGTTAAGTTCAAACTGTGTGTGTGTGTGTGTGTGTGTGTGTGTGTGTGTCTATGCCCTGTTTCATCCTCAGAACTCACTCTGAATCCTCCAGAAGGCATCGTTGCAGGTAAAACACTGCTGCTGCACCTTACACACACCTTACACACACACACCTTACACACACCTTACACACACCTGTCCACTAACACTAATCATACACTGTAAAGTGCACTAGACCACGTGTAACCCTCACACCAGGCATCATGTCTCCTGTCTTGGGATTGAATTTCAGCTGCAGAAAAGCTCTTGCACATTCAGACAGAAATGTGCCTTGATTTCTATCTTATGTAAATGTACACACTGTTTCAGAAGATTTAATTGTGTGGTCTCTTAATGAAACTTATAAATAAATGAGAAATAAGAAGTCGTCTTTATCTGTTATTTGTTATTTACACTACAGCTGTAATACGGTCTGCAGTCACATCACCTCCATGTCACCTACACATTGGACCCTTTTCACACATGTACTGTACTTATCACTAACCCAACCTTGTCAAACTAATGAAGGGTGTGACCTGAGCCTCTGAGTTCTGTGTGTGTCATTCTGTTAATGTGTGTGTGTCTGTGTGTCTGTGTGTCTGTGTGTGTCTGTGAGTGAGACAGGTCCCGTAAACGAAGAAAACTTCTTTGAGTGGGAAGCATTGATCATGTGAGTACACACATGCATTAACACAGATAACTGACTTCTACACACAATCAGAGGACACTAGGTAAAGTGTGTGTGTGTGTGTGTGTGTGTGTGCAGGGGACCAGAGGACACATGTTTTGAGGGTGGTGTGTTTCCTGCTCTCCTCAGTTTCCCCTCTGATTATCCACTCAGTCCTCCAAAGATGAAGTTCACCTGTGACATGTTTCACCCCAACAGTGAGTCACCTGTGTGTCTTTGTGTCACACACTGAGACAGTAATAACACGGCATATCTACAATGTTACTGAAGTAGTATAGAAAACACTGTGTGTGTGTGTGTGTGCGCAGTTTACCCAGATGGCCGTGTGTGTATCTCAATCCTTCACGCACCTGGTGATGATCCAATGGGGTATGAGAGCAGTGCTGAGAGGTGGAGTCCTGTACAAAGTGTGGAGAAAATCCTACTGAGCGTCATCAGCATGCTTGCAGGTACACACACACCTCCAAGCTGAAACTGTTGGGCCTGAGCAAGAAATAATCAACACTGTTTCAATGTAGTGGTGTGTGTGTGTGTGTGTGTGTGTGTGTGTGTGTGTGTGTGTGTGTGTGTGTGTGTGTGTGTGTGTGTGTGTGTGTGTGTCCCACAGAGCCAAATGATGAGAGTGGGGCCAATGTTGATGCCTCAAAGATGTGGAGAGAGGACAGAGACCAATTCAACAGACTTGCCAAGCAGATTGTCCGCAAATCCCTCGGGCTCTAACAAACAAACACAAACACACACACACACACACAGCACTTTATCTGAGCTGAACTTTTCTCCTCTTCCATTGACCTAATCGACAGATGTAGATGTGAAAGCACCCTTTCTCCTCAGCTGTTCATCAGCTCTGGTCCTCTTCTGTGATGAAGATGGAGTTATGCAGGAGGGATGAGGATGGAGGGATAGAAAGAAGAAAGTGTTTCTCTCTTTAGATGTAGATTTATTTTTTTCAGCATGTGACACAGGTTTAGTTTAATGTTGCCTTATTAAGATGACCCCGTGGGATTGTGGGTAATGACAGTGTTTTGCTATAAAAGCAGTTTGCAGTTTAACTTGTTTTAAGGATTGTGTTGATTTGTTTCTCTGCAGTGACAATATGCAACAATAAAACCACCTCAACCATCCACTGTGCATCTGTGTGTGTCTGTGCATGTGTATGTCTGTACAGGTGTCTGCGTGTGTTTCTCTGTGCATGTCTGTGTGTGTGTCTGTGTTCCACAAGGTTCTGTTTTAGTCCCAGTTCTTTTCTCCCTATATATGCTACCCCTTGGTAGCAAGGTGCACGCTACCCCACTGTTACACTGATGACACACAGCTATGTTTCAGCTCAGTCAAATGTGAGTCACCAGATTAATAAGATTGAAGATTGTGTGAAGGACATTAGACAGTGGACACTTACTAACTTCCTCCTGCTTAACTCACACACACAGAGGTTCTTGTACCAGGACCTCAGGCAGCCAGAAGTAAGCTTTCTGATTACAGAGTAACTCTGGATGGTCTTTCTATTACATGTGCAGCATTAAAAGACCTTGGTGTGATTATTGATACCGGTCTCTCATTTGAAGCTGCTTTGGCTCCCTGTCCAATTTCATACTGATTATAAAATACTATTTCCAAAGTCTCCAGCAGGGGGCAGAGCTTTTTCTTTCAGAGCCTCACAGTTAAAGTTGCGGTCTCTGATGTTTGAAAGCCAATGTTGACATATAAAATCACCAAAACAAACACGCCCCTAACCCAAATGGGTCCCACCCCTGTATTGATAGCTCCGCCCACACATACATACGTAACCCAGACAACTAATGGAAAGAAATGTGTCTTTATCATAGCTGAAGTGAAGAACAATACGATTGTAGATAAACAAACAAGCAAAAATGACACACAAACATAATCATGTAAAGGACAAAGACATATATTAGTTCTGTGTAACAAAACAAAACCAACGTTACTCACCTATCGAGAAGGAAAAAAGCGCCTCGGCGTCTTAAGTAAAGTTGGTCACATATTCACAGATTGGAGTTTCCCGAGTCAATAACTCCTGAGCTAAACGCTGTTACTACACAAAACACGGTTGTAGCTGCGTCTCTACATTACTACGATAGAAAAGAGGTGTTATTTGTGTAGTAACAGCGTTTAGCTCAGGAGTTATTGACTCAGGAAACTCCAATCTGTGAATATGTGACCAACTTCCTGCTCCTTCACCGGGCTCTCAAGTTTTGAAGACAGGCAAGCGTGACATCTCCAACACAAAAAAAAAACAATAATGGGGGAGTTCAGCAGTTCAAGCACAAGCCCAGACATTTTTAGGGACATGATTGAGGACAATGTCCCGTCCAGAGACAAACTGTTTCGTGTTGAGGTTTTGTTCAAACCGACCATCGAAAATACCCTCACTAATGAATGTGTGTTTTTTTTTTCATTAGTTGTTGTGTTAAATCTTACCCAGATACACTCTCACTCACTCAATCATCTTCTACCGCTTATCCGAACTACCTCGGGTCACGGGGAGCCTGTGCCTATCTCAGGCGTCATCGGGCATCAAGGCAGGATAC